>NW_008751956.1:610041-617122 GCF_000715545.1 Opisthorchis viverrini
TGCTGCGTTCTTTGTGTACGCATCTTCCAATGGCGTTCGAAAGTAGTGCCAGTTCTTATTCGAGGTTCTCAATTGAAGGGAACGTTTGCACTCGGTTTTCCAACTTGAACATGAGGACTTGGCGTTATTGTCAACAAATGTATTGTTATTGTTAGAAAGCACAGCATGACTAAGCTAGGGGCAGCTGGCGCACACAGGGGTTGCGCGCGAGAATTGTATGGTCAGTATACACGGTCATTCCGCAGACACGGATACATAAATTGTGTTCTGTCATGGGAAGCGGCTTTTGCATTTCACGTTTCACATTCGGTGGACGTGTGTCCCATAGAGCACCTCATGCTTGGCTGAGGTCGGTTCCGTGTATAGTGTCGAGTGGATGCCTGGCAATCGGTGACTGAACCCTGGATTCGATCAGAGCTGATTTGGTGGAGAGAATCAGGTGACACGTGAGCTTCTACCTGCTGTTCGAGCTTCAGTGGGTTCTACGGATCTACCATTTTATCGGGTCATCGCAACTGACAGTAAACCGCTAACTGAAACTGGCCACAATAACGTGGCCCGTTTGTGTGTGTGGCAGTGTAAAACTAGTACATGGATTGCTTTCGTTTGCGTTTGAATAGACTAGAGGCGTGATCACCAGTGTGACATACGTTAACATAAGCCCACTTTATCGGCAGTCTGATTGGTTCTTGGTTAGTCACTCGGAGTGATGAGTTTTTACGTAAAGTGTTTCCCCAATATGTCCGAAATATTCAGGTCAGTTGATCGCCAGTGCCCAGACACCGATCACCAGGCATTCGATAGACAAGGAACACCACTTGTATCAAATACACGTTTGCAAGAATTATTTCAGGGTAGAGGGTCAAATTTCACAATGACCTGAGGGTGATTCTGAGACAGCCCTGGTTTTATTGAGTGACAATAAGTTTCGAGACGTATGTCAATTATGATTACTCCAACCCAATAAAGCCGTGTAACTATTCACACAATCTGCATGGTAGCGCAAGAAACGAGCAGTTTCCGCGAATCGATTTTCTGTTGAACACGCACGAAAACAAGAGCGAAGTAATTTGAGGAGCATTCTTCAAATTGAACGAAAACGAGCTTACCAAATGGGTATGTGAGGAACAGTTGTTGTAACGTCGGATGTGATCTGTGTAGCCAACACAGTGCTCTAACACCGTCAACGTATGCAGTAAGACAAACGACACAGAAATAGTTGACAATCTAATCAAGCTGTGATTTCGTTCTGTGGATGACGCCAATTAATGCTGACCACCTGAGAAGCAATGTACAGCTCCGTCATCCTTATTGGGAATCGTTAGCATTACGTATCTCACAAAGTGTGCAGCGTCTGCCAATCTGGACAAAGGATTAGCACTTAACCGTTTCGTCACAGGCTTTTGGTTGGCAGTGTGAATAGCTCTCATTTAAAAAGGATAATTTCTCAAGTGCACAAATTGCTTGTCGCATTCAAAAACGGACGCCTACGTTGGAAATTCACGGACTTTGTTGCTTCTCCTGACCCAATTGTACAAACTAAATTATACAAGTGCATACGTTTGGAAGTTGTAGGTTCACATTTACATCTCGCTAAGGTGAATATCTCCTCCGGTGAATTTATGGATATTCGACACTGGCTGACCTACTCAGGAAACACTATGCATTGGCTGAGACCTGCAATTGCCTGAGATTCATCTAGGGAAGCTGTCTGATTTCCTTTGAGTGACGTCATCGAAATGTAATTCTACTAGCCCAAGTCTCCCTGGGGTTCAAGTAATTTTTTCTCAGATTCAGAAAAACATTGTGAACTGCAATCCAACTTGTATCATATTCGGAACTAATTTGTTTAATACTAGACGTTGGAAATATTGTTTAGACCTGTGAGGTGTTTGCCATCTTCATGGTCGGTGTGCATTGAATTAATGTGCCTCTGTAAACCAAACGGACGAGAAAATGACTTCTCGCAGCGTGTGCACTTGTACATCCGTTCCTTCAAATGTACAGATCTCATATGCATGTTGAGATTTGATTTCTTGAAAAACTCGACTCCACATTCTTGGCAAATTTCACGGCCTCGTCCTTCGTGAACCGAGCTTTGATGATTTCGCCTCGAATTGTAATTACTGAAAAGCTTTCCACATTCGGGACACTGACGACGTTCTTTTTCTGACAGGTGTGTTCTGCCAGTGGATGAACTATGGATGGCCAAATGCCTGTTCCTGATGTGTCTTCTAAGATTGGACAAATAATTGTAGGTCAGTGTGCAATGATCACACGGAAAACATCGAACGTTTGAGTGCGACAATTGGTGTGTCAAATGATCCTGTTGGCAGCGAACTTCTTTTTCGCCTATGCAGCATTGGTGGTCCGCGCCAGGACAGACAGAATTTCGGGACTCCACCGAATTGTCATTACGCGCAGTGCAGTCGGTTGTTTGTTTGTGATGGTCTCCGGAAAATGGTGGGGGCAACCGGTTGTTTGTTTGTGATGGTCTCCGGAAAATGGTGATTGGGGGCAACGTTGTTCTTGTGAGATATGGCTTGTGAGGTTTGCAGCCTGGTCCTCTGCACTTCCGAATGAGTGTGGCGTTGGAACACGTGCACGTGCTGAAAAGCGTATGGATGGAAAACACCAACATGAGCCGAATATTTCGGATGAGCAAATGAACTTTGAAGGGAAATATGAGCCCCTGATTCCGTATGCTGATTTCCTCCACAAGCTGTTCACTAGATGAATCGAAAGCAATTCTAATAGCCTCAAAACTCATTCACTAAAATTAGTAAAACATTTTGGAGAGAATGATAGAAGCTGAGCTAGAATTCCATGTGACAAGTTGTTACTCGCGGTTCGATTCAAAATGTGGCCAGGTGATTTAAGTACTGTAATTGGAGTTTGCGCTATATATTCCTTGTCTAATTGAGAGCTAATCACACGGCTTGTCAGGTACTCGTGACCAGAGGATTAACTATTGAACCACTGGTGGAATGGTCCCGGGTCCGAAACTCTGAACTTCATGCGGTGCTCCCTAACTTTTCAGCTGAGGTGCTTAGCAAGTGAAAAATGGTAAATTAGTTAGCCAGGATTTGAAATTCTTGGAAGGAAGCAAATAAGTAAAGCTAAATAACCAGACGCACTTGAGTGGTTCAACTTGGATTTTGGTTTTGAAACAGGCGAGTTCTCATAAGATTGCTGATGACTCTTCGACGCATCATTGTTGGAAAACCGTCTCCACTCAATAGCGCAGTAGCGGATTATACACAACTTCGTTTGCCTCTTACCAAGGATAATTCTGTCTGCGCAAACAAACCCGGAAGCATAATATCCCCCGAATTCACCCCAAATCAGCCCGAAACTACTTTCCTGCCTCAGGGCTAACAGGTTCTAATCAACCAAATGTCCAGTCATTCGGTGTGGGATGCTTACCTAGCCACGCGTGACAGTACAAAGTTGACCAGTTCACCCTTCCCAGCGCACGACATCAGTTTCTCTGATCACGGTTTGATGAGTCACAAATTCCGATTCCGTGACCGTCTCCTTTGCCTCTCTTTCAATAATGCACACGGTACAACGGTTAGTGCTGACTTACACAGGGGAACGTATTGCTTGAAGAGGACATCCAACTCGGACACTGAAACATGAGACACACAGTGCAATATTGAATGATGTCTCTAAGAGATGAATATTTCAACAAATCGTGCCAGTATATGCTACGTAAATTTCGCAATTTCCAGACTGAAGGAGTGACGGTTTGTGAGAGTTCAATGAAAATCTGAGCAAAGTTGGAAAATTTAGTCAATGCATAGCGAGAGCCCGGAAAACACTGTGCGCAATTTGACGGACGCAATAGAACTCACAGTCAATGCTAGAGGAACCGGACTCATCAAGGCACAATAACGCAACCCAAATTACTCGATACGCACAAATTCGCATTTGTGAAAGGACTACACAGGTACACACGGCAGGAAACGTTTGCGCCCTGTATACTTCGGAATGGACCAACAAAAGTCTATCTGATAAGGACCATCCAACCTGGTATTGTGTAATAAACCCAACCAATTATTGAGGCCCACACCAAGTGCAACCTGATTGGCACCTAAGACTAACGTGTTGGATAGGGGTACACAGTGATCTTGCGAACAGTGGAACAAACTCACGACATCAAACATCATCTCCATCTTGGAAGAACAATAAGTCATTAACGCCTATTGGTCTAGGTATATCGAATCCGGGTTAGCTGAAACCACCGAGATCATTCCACCACCATCCTCGTAAATAATGTTTCCCTGGATCCCTGATGAGGTGTCATTTGTCCGGCTCAAACGTCTTCCTCACATCGCTGTGCGACGCGGATTCCGTAAAAATGCATGGCGACAAATAGCATTTTGCTGAAAAACTGAACTTTGAGGCAAAGGCTAACAATCCGGCTTTACAAGTGCTTTATGCGCGTGCGACGTGGATTCCGTAAAAATGCATGGCGACAAATAGCATTTTGCTGAAAAGCTGAACGTTGGGGTAAAGGCTAACAAAATGGCTTTATAAGTGCTTTATGCGCGTTTTACTTGCAGAGTAAAAGTGATTAAGATAACTGGAATATTTTCTAGTTGGTTTGGTGATACAACTTTTGATTATTACATCAGTGTGTATGCTGAGAGGAAGGGAGAGTCCCGACAAACTACCTGGAAATCGTAAGACGCTTATTGAAACACTTAACCAGGATAGTCACCTTAGAACTTGTCGATACCTCAAGCACAGTCCTTTCTTATGTGAGATTTGGACTCAACAAGTCGCTGTTGAGGAATATTCAGGCAGCACAGGTCATGGCGAAATGCACACCACCGCACTTGCCAGGTTAGTAATATTTTCATAGCGTTCTTGTCCAGGAAGTACGATTGACGTTTATACGAGGGTGCCTACGATCCATCAGTCCTTCACTCTCCTTCGTGATTGTCGTCAAATAAACAAATTTGCCTCGCATGTCCGATTTCCAGAGTTCCCATCTCGACAGGGTGACGTGTGTGCAGTGCTGGTGATCTGGAAGATGAGCGGAACACGAGTGCAACACTCCCCCCATTTGGTGTTGACTCAACATAATAATAGTGTAGGATAGCTGGACAACTATTCAAACGAGAATGAGGTGAGGACAAATTCTACCAGCCCATTTCTGCCCACAACAAAAATGCTAGGCGGAATTCCACACGGATCCCGCTATACCACCGGCATTTAGGCGCTGCTACGGCTGATTCCGAGAATCCGATTCCACAAAGGATTAGCCACATTTCGAGACGTTTGCCGGTCTGCTGTCAAGCCGAAATCAGACTGGCCGAAAGTCTGGACCCAACAGCCATTCATGATCCAGTACTGGCCGAATGCCGGTTGCCAATGGGGCCTGCAGAAGGCGTCAGAATTTCCAGAAAGTTGTCACCGCTAATCCTATACATACAAAGCGCTGTACAGTTGTTCTTGACTCGGTTTCCGGCGTCAATATACCTTGTGCACCTTTGGTGGTTGTTTTGACGTGAACGCCAGCTTGAGAGGATCAGACCGAGAACTAAGCTGAGGAAATTACCGTTATTGCAACTTGCGAACGGGAACCTTCTTTGTAAATCGGACTTGATCAGCTCCGAGAACTATTGCAGCAACAACAAAAGCAGTTTGAAGAAGCGCAACTGAAGCTCATTGAATTACTGACTCAGAAACTGCATATCCAGGCAGCACCAGCAGTCAGTACTGGTGAGTCTTCTGTTTTCTCAACTGATGCACCCATGGCCTTAATCCCGGAGTTCACATCTGACCCCGTTCTGGTCACAATTTTGACTCCTGGTTCAAGCCGTACCGATACTTGTTCAGACTGATTGCTCCAAGTCTGATGACGGATGGAAAGTCAGATTATTGTTGCGAATACTTGTCAATACCTCAAGCACAGTCCTTTCTCCCTCTTTCAAAGTTGATTTCGCTTGATGAACGAAGTTCCTGACGCTTTTTATCATCAACATCCTAGTCCGTTTGCAGCTAAATACGGCCTCCGAGATCACACTGCTCAGTGAACGGACGCAAAAACGACTAAGTAAGCCTCATGTAAAACCGACCGAACAATGGGCCCGTAATGCTTCTGGTGACTGGCGGGGTTGACTGTTCCATAAGTAACAATGGCTAAAACGGCACAAGCCACCTGCTACCTGATGCCATGCCCCAAACTTGATCTAATAAAACCGGATTGGATAGAAAAAACTCGATTTGTTGGAGAAGCCAATTAATTCTATTTGCGCTCTCACACACCCAGCATCCGGAGGTGCCCTCGAACCAACCCACACTGCGGAGCGTCCAATTGATGGCCTCATACAACGCCATGTGTCTACATTCACCGACAAACTTAGACGGTGCACTAAAGCACAAAGCAGACTGTGCCTCCTCCTCGGTACCAAACCAGCTTTTAGGCCAAAACATCCGGGAACATAGGCAGCCTTACCTATCGTTGACCAGCAACTGGACCGACTGCAGAATGCTGGTGTTCACCAGTCACACCGATCGTGTTGGTGAAGAAAGCTAACGGGCCATCCGGTGGTGTGCAGGTTTATCCACTGCTCAAAATGCTGCACTGAATACACATCAATATCCTCTGCCCCATCCAGACGATTTGTCAACACTGTCAATGCAGCACTAGCATTATTCCAGCAGATCACGGATACCATGCTGAGGAATGGTCTCGGCGTTGTTGCCTACTTGCTGCCCGGACGATCTGATTGTCATGGGTTCCAACCCGCACGAATAACGGCAACGCCTTGATTACGAGCTCGGTCGTATTCAAGAATATGGCTTCAGAGTGCAACGAGAAAAATACACTTTCTTCATGCGCTCGCCAATGTACCTCGGTTTTATCATTGACCAACATTTCTCCCGGAGAACATCTCAGCTATCAAACGTATTATACCACTCAGGGTCCTTTCCTCAGTCTCGTAAGTCACTCGAGTTCGTTTCTGCCTGACATGCATCACCTCCGAGGACCACTAAACCAGCAACATAACAAGCACTACAAGTGGACATGGTCAGAAGAATGCCAACGCGCCTTTGATTCTGTCAA
>NW_008751956.1:617147-621946 GCF_000715545.1 Opisthorchis viverrini
TCTGCTTTTTAGCTCGAATAAACTTTATCCAGTCATGTACCGCCAACCGTCTCCAGCGATGGGCCACTCTGCTGCTGAGATATGACTTCAAGATAAAGTACCAGTTCACCAGCAGCCTCGGGCAATTCGACGCACTATCGCGACTCATTGATTCAAGTAGGCAAAAACCAGAAGATACCGTGGCCCTGCAACAATTGCCTTGGAACCAGATTTTAACCGCGTAGTATTGCAAGCGGTTCGCATTCTCCCAGTGACTTCCAACATGGTTCGCCACATATGGATCAGCCAGCGTCAATCACGCTTTTGCGAACCCGAAACAAGCTATCTGCTTGGCTTGGACTTAAGAACGGGGCCGATTGGCCCCTCATACCAATGGATTCGTTCCACAGTGTTATTGCTACTTATCCCCATTTATGGTATCATATCGATGGTTATTAGTATTGCGATTGAAGAGATAAGAGCGAATTGTCGAGATCAGGCAGTCTTTGTTTTGCTGCTGTTTTATTCAAATGGATAAAGGGGACTCGGCACTACAGACCACTGTGTGTCTGACTGGATGCGATAAATAGAAAATCTAAAAGAAAGCCCTATAAGGCCGTGGAAAAATCCCTATGGAGGTGACTACATAATCCTGGTGTGACACGTGACTGTCCACAGAAATTTTTCCACGTCACTTCACCAAAGTTAATTGCCAAATATTGAAACCAGCCCATGTATAGAGACACCGAAGTGGCTGGTAGCAAAGACAGCGATACTGGTTTGCACACTTTGAGGTGAGTTATCACGTTTTCAGCATCTCGATACAAGACCTGATTGGATATAATCAAATCACCGGTTTCCAATTTGGGCCTTGAGCCCACAGGGTTGTAGGTAGAAAATACCAGTGATTCTAGAGAGACGGTGAACTTGGCAAAGATTCAGATGAGTAGTCCGTTGGCGGTCTACTTAGAGGTAGAAAAGCGGGCTAGCGAATAGTCATTCCCTCATATCGTTGTGATTTTGAGGTGATTACTCATTACTTGAAATGAATTTAACAACGGTCGTGCACATGACGGATGAAGCAGTCAGGTTTGTCTGATCAAAGAAAGCTGTGATTCATGGAGCCATGGAAGAGTGTTATCGCGTTATCGCTCAACCAGAGTAGGAATTCTTGTGCTTAATGTTTTGCAGAGGATCACGTCAGAGTCTGTTTTGGTGAACGTTAATACGCACCTTCATCCGTGCAACAACTTCCGTAGCTCCACTCTCCCTTACTTATCTCGATACCTGTCCAACGACACTTTTTTAATGGACAGCTCAAGGCCAGTGCATTCGGTGTGCGCAACTTCATTCCCGGTGATATCGTTTATATATCCCTCTATCTAAGAAGCCTACCAAGTCAACTTTTAAAATTCCTAATTTGTCTCGGAAATGTAAAAGTTACAGCGAATTACATTTACTCAAACTATCGAACATTTCCTCAACCCCATTGGTATATGACTTCCAAATTCCCGTACACTTCCATTCGCTAGACCAATTAAAAACATTCTTGTAAACACTGCTTATTTGGAGGACGCATAAAACAAAGGACTTCCTGCGTTGGTCACTGGGATCAACACATTTTCACTTGAAATGAATCGGTTCGACCTGCGAGTAATTTTAGTTACAATGTTCTACTTTCCAGTGTGTTTGATAGCTCAAGCCGACCGTAAGTTGTGACCTATGAAAATCGCCTATCCTGTATGATTTCGTGCAAAATTCATTGTGTAACATTTCATAATTTATAAGACCGTGTGCGGACCCCAGGCGTCCTTCACGCAAACTCATATACGCATTAGTCACTGGGATCGCTATATTTTCACCTGGAATGCATCGGTTTCATCTGCGAGTACTTTAATTAGAATGTTCTACTTTCCATATAAGTTAATTCGCTGGATAAAATATGTTAACTTTGTGGCGTCTTTACACTGACCTCTTCTCGTCAAGTAAGCCAATAACAGCAAAGCTAAACACAGTGGAATACGTTGAAGCAGCTATTTCAATCAAAATTAAAACCGACAATTATCTAAATGTAATACACTACTCGGGCAGCCCACTGCCGGTTTCGCTCATTTTAAGGCTCATCAGGAAGGCACAGTCCCTGAACTGCTGTCTGCTTTATTTTGTATTCAAACTTCATTCTTGAAGCTAACTCTCTTCATCTGATCAATTCGACCGGCACGAAGATAGCTTGTGAATACAGAAAGATATACGGGCACACTAAGCTTATTATGAAAGCGTGTAGATCGCAAATTGACCATGTGCATCCTGTTGCTTTGTTCGTCAGACTACTGAGTGAATCCGGGGTTCGAATCCAGTGGCCTAAATGTAAAGTAGAGTATTTCGTGTTGACCGTTGAAGGTCTTGAAAACAATACAAGCATATAAGCTGGCAACGCTATTATTGTTCTATGTATGCTTTCAAATCAATTCTTCCGAGAGAAAATACCCCCAACTCAACTATTCGGACACCTAGGAGGAACCGAGCGTTGTAGAGCAGGACTGTTGCTCGTCAGTTGACAAACGGCAGTCGGGCAACTGAACGACTCGACAGTTAGTTGCGAATACTGAAGAAATTGAGGCAAACGGATTTGACGGAAAACGTCTGCACCTGATGAGCACGTTTTGTGAGGTCCAAGTGAGTAAATTAGTCTGATGAAGGTCATTGATTCATCTACTATCAGTTGTAAGGCATTACTGGTTTTAAACAGTAATACAGTACGTAAATTATTGTCCAACTTGAACAGTTTGGACACCCAACGGAGTTGGATGTTTTTTTCCAAACCATGACGTTTCGGAGTAGCATTTCCCCTTAGGTAGCCTATCTATCGTTTGGTTCAGATTGGCGTAAATCAAGTGCACCCAACAAGACAGTTGTCCTGTGGTTTAGACTTCCACGCCTGCTGTGGTGGGCGTCGACCATTTGGAGCATGAAGGTCACCAGAGTTTGTAATTGGTCATTTCAGGAGATAGACGTGCAACAATGAACTGTGTGCACTTGCGAGTGACTTCAGATCACATTTGATCATTTCAGCTGATCTCACAAGCTCATCATCGGTGTAGTGGAGCACGCTGTCAGATGAACAAACCACCCGATGGATCCGTCTCGGCGTCCGCCTTTGCAGGACGAAACCGGCCAATCGATGCCCGATAGTGCTGTATTAGACAGCGAATCTTGCCTTGGTTGTGTCAAGTGAAGACAAATTACCATATTCTAGTGAATAACATGTTCGCCAGGATACTCGAGCAGGTAGACTATGGCGGGGAGTTCAAGCTTATGTGATGACATAAGTTAGCGGGGGACAGGTGTTTGGGCAATGGAGTGAAGAGACGTAAAGCTACTCGTGCATTTAAAAAATGCATGGAACGCCGATTGAGCAGTGAAGTATGGTCGGAACCGTTGCTTCCAGCGGTGACCTGACTTGTCACTAATTCTAAGCAAACCCGTGAAACATGGTTTTGTTAAGTATTGCTTGAAAAAATTGGTTAAATTGGAGATGTGTTCGCTAGAACAAAACATGGAACCATAGATGCGAGCTTGACGGGAAAATCCCTGTAGCATGACTTTTTGTCCTATTGTTCACCTAGGAGTTTTCTGAGGAGTCGAACATGGAAGCGGTATGGTTCAGATTCACAGAACAGCTAAACTGTCTTTGAAAAAAGGCACATTCATCAGAACATCTACAGTGGACAATCCAAAGTGTCATTGTGCGTACGAAACTAATGAAATCAGTTTAAGAGGACGCTGTTAGAAACTGTGTTCAGAACGAAGTACCTTTAAATCGACGCATCGCGCTTGAATGTGACGGTCGCTAACTGCTAGAATAAAATCTGGGATTCAAATGAGATACTTATTTATCCAGTCACCGACAAAGGAGGATTACCGTAGTCTACGTCCCAATAACTGGTGGGTTTTCTAAAGGACGCAGTGACGAGAAAGACTGATATTTGATTCGTGGAAGAGATCAAACTGCTATCCAAACCATCTCATTTCCAAAGAATCAACAGTCCAAGGCGAGAGGAGACTCGGAAGTTTTGCGAGCAGTTCCAATGAGGCCAATTGAGTTCACGAAGAGAAACCGTTGAGGTCAACATGGAAGGAAGTTCTGACTGATGCCCAGTTTTCTACTGGGGCGGTCAGTATAAGGAATTTGTCTCCTGAAGGCATCACAACTGGCTTCCTCTGGGAACAATTTCAAGAAGACATTGGCCAAATAATCGGTATGTTACTCTCTCATCGATAGCAGAGAGTGGACTCAGAGCGGTGGTGTCTATTCCAACAAGCCCTTCACCACTCTAGTTTGTGAGGTAAATTACACGAAAGTAATACACTATACACAAAATCGCCGAAACCTTTTCGACAACCCACGACTGAATTTGCCATTCTTGCGGTCCACCAAAGAGACGCAGCTCCGATTTCCCGTCAAACTTATGTTCTACTGGAACCCAAACTGAACGAAATTAGCAAAATGAACTCATTTTTATCACAACTTTGGTTTTGACAGGAGACTCAGCTGTGTCTCGCGTTTATGAAATCCACANAAGTCCACAAATTTGTGAACTTTTGAAAAAATTTTTGATATTTTTCAGCACCCATAACTAGGAAAAATTTATTCCGCACCTAATATCTGATACACATCTTCAATTTGTTTTAGTGAAGGATCTCAGTGATATATTCGCAGAATACGTTCCCTTGGGTATGTCAGTGTTTTCATCCTAATGGATGACACATAGTGGAAATACTTAGTTTCCTAGTAGTTCGGTTCAACCAAGTCTCTCCGT
>NW_008751956.1:628204-629210 GCF_000715545.1 Opisthorchis viverrini
CTGAAGGACAAAGAGTATAAAGACCGTTAATCATTCCCTTATGCTCTGTTAAATTCTGTCCACATCTGGGTTCTAGCTTAATCCGAATTAGGCATAGAAACTGGAGATCATATTGGCAGCCTGAAAATCGCAGACATTACGCATGACTCGGCCAACCACGATTGTAGTGCTGGGTGCATTCTTTGACGAAATTACGGTCTCCTTCACCCAAAACCCGTCTTCTGGTCAACTCATTGTGTGTTTGCTAGTTCCAGCCGATTCCGACTATGCTTTCTGGATGGTAGTGAAAAGGAAAAAGGCCATCGCTGCGCAGTTGCTTGTTGGGAAATGCCAACAGACAATTGGACAGGAAAGCAAACCTGTCATTTGCATCTTATTTACAGAAACCGGACATCCATCTTCTCCTGAACGCGTGTTCTTGAACTTTCCTGGATATTCATTGACTCCAATCATTCATTGCTCAAATCCAAACAAAGGCTACAAAGTGACTCTACAAGTTCCGCAACAGATCTCCTCTTTTCAAGGGACGCAAAGCGAATTTACAAGAAGAAAACATACTACTCGCAAGCCTCCCCATCAGTAGTATCACCGCCACCAGTAGTATCAACGTTACAGTGGTAATCAGAGTCGTGAAGATGTTGCACATCCTGCGTCTGAGTAGGCCCGCATTGTAGTCTGATAGCGTTTGCTGAACGCGTAGAAGATATGAACAGGGGACCTCAAAATGTTCAGATTCTATAAAAAAGATTCTCATAAAGGTGAAGCATCCCAATTCAGGCAAAGAGGGTCACAGGGGGCAGGTAATAGTCAGCTAGTGTTTTAAAGTTGGTTGATTTGAGAAATACACTCATTTGCAAATCAATTTGGTTTTCACGAGAGACTCAACTGAATCTCTCGTTTATGCAGTTCTACAACTAAATGTGCTGCATATAGGTCGCCTCATGATTCAGTTGGCACGATATTCGAGATATCGCAATATATTTTCAAAAGGGAAACTACTTACAAG
>NW_008751956.1:632048-635217 GCF_000715545.1 Opisthorchis viverrini
AAACTATCAATTCTGAGTATGAATGGTAAACAATCATCCTGCTACATCACACTGGGACTTAATTATATATACACGATGGAGTTCAGTTCTGGACAAGAAGATTCCATAAACAGTAATTCTTGTGTCATTTTCGAAGATTGGAAAGCCGGTTAGTCTGCGGAAACCTGAAAGCAATCACTACTCATAAGATTGCTGAAAACTATTTGACAGTTCACCAGTCGTTTCGCCCTTGTTGGGGCTCATCGGGTAGGCGCAGTTTCCGAGTTTCTGGCAACCTTATGCGCTACGTGAACCCAAGTTGCATTTGAATACCAGTTTGGTTTTGACGGGAGACTCACCTGGAACCCAGCTGAAAAACATCATAAACGAGATATTCATCTGCGTTCCAGGTGCTAGTGTCCCGTCAAAACCAACTTGGGGCGTAACGGAGTATATTCTTCCTTAAGTTAATTAGTTTTTGTTTGTTTGAAAACAGGTTTTCTTGCAGGTAAAAAGCATATATTGATTTTAGCTCAAAGGACCCTGTTCAATTTTTCCCAGTGTGGAGTAGCTTTTTGTCTGAGCGACCAAGCGTCTAAAATTTGTTTTGTAACCGACTCTGTCTGACTGCCCGCAATGGGCACGCAAAGACCCCGTAATTTCCCCCAACGCGTACAAGGCTGGAACTGACTTTTGTCCCATCTGTGTTGCAAGTTAGACAGTGTTTTATCACGTGGTCTGTGTGTTTGTGGGACAAACGAGACGCCCGATCTACTTAGCACGGATGCACTTGAAAAATAAATCCAAGTTGGTTGAAGGAACAAGTAGGTGACCGCTGCGGTTCCATGCCCACTGGGCCAGATCGCAATCATACCCGGCTCCTGGCATTCCAGTTGGTGTGTAACACTCATTGAAGCCAGCCCCTGCTGACTGGATGCATGTGTATCCACCCTTTAGGAACAGCGATGCTGTGTATGTTGGGATGCGATGTAGTCCCTGAGTGCGTGAATAGTTGGAGATTGTCCGGCTCATCTGAAGAGTAGTAACGGAAATTGCCACTGGGGTCACTTTCTCAGATTTTAAGACGCGATCCATGCACATTTGACCTGTCTGCCACGGCTTGTGCACGCTTACAATCATGGAACCCCCGAGATGGTGGTCGCTAGTCATATATAACCCAGAACTAAATGGTGTAGAAACTTATTGTGCAGTAATTTACTCACATGTGTCAGAATGTGACACGCCGTGAGAGACATCTTCGACTGTAGTATATCGTGACTGGTCCTCCGCTAGGTATATTTTCGGAGCACCTTTAGAACCGGACACTTGCGTTTATTTAAGGAAATATTATCCGTATTGCAACCAACCTGGAGAGCTAAATTTTTAAAATACGACATCTCTGCCTCGATGAGGCACTGACGAAGCAGCATAATTTATTTTCGCATACAGCAAGGAAAATTCCCCTCAATTATATGCAAACTTAAACAGACCTAGAAACTCCCCGAGTCTAAGCGCAGCGGACGCTTCACGCTGAAATAAAGGACGACTTCGACACTTTGTGGGAAGTCTCTAAAAGGCAGCTAACTTGATGTCTCTAAACCTTCCACTCCTTAAAGTTATTTTCCACATCTGTCGTACGTCAGTACACTGTTTCCACTCATCGTTGCACAGTAGAAATTTGAGGTGTAGGGAGCGGCTACCACACGAGGAAATGAATGAGGAAAATCCTCTCCAGTTCGAGACTGTCTTCTGTCAGCAGGCCAGCCACTTGCGGCTGATACAAACGATAGATTTCTTTTGAAAACAGAAACTGGTCTACGCAATGAAATGTTTGTCGGTGGACGCATTCGATGGCCCTTCATAGTTCTGTGGGTATTGTGATTGATTCATACTACGTGGCTAAAGGTAGAACCAGTTGAGATCAAAATGCAGGACAACACAGATAGATTGATAACTCTAAAGGAGACTCGAACTTGTGCATTTGTTTGGAAGAAACGGCAGCATTCATTGGGCGTAAACGTAAGCAATCGTGTCCCACAGATGAATTCTGAAAGGATCAAGGTGTCTTGTGCACTGATACCTTGACCACCGACTAGTTACATGTTAGGCAGAGGCTTTAGGTAACATTTACTCATTTGTAGCTGTCGTTATTAGTTTGCGAATTTCTAATTTGCGCTTATACCCATCTACTCTACGCAACACCTTTGTACCAGACCCTTCCTGGTTTATGTCTCCAGTGCATTCATACCGTTTCGAAACCTGCGCATATGCCCAGAACTAACCATACGTCAATTTAAGCCACTCATCTTTTAAGACACTTTCTTGCTGACAGCCCACATCAATAAGTAGCATGCATGCGGCATTAACTCCTTAACTTTCGGTACCCGGGTCTTTGTATATAGTGCAAGTGTTGAGTTTGTCTCGAATTTTCCTTGTATACAACGGGACTATTTGTTTCGTCATTTCCGTAATGTGCATATACACTGTTTTTTCGTAACCTGGACGTAAACCGCATTGTGACCTTGACATATCGCACATAGTACCAGTTTGGGCTTGGTCACATTGTGTCCACCTGGCTCAAGCCTGTGTGAACCTTGGGTTCTCACCTGAAATTAGCGGTTCCCAACCCCGTTTAAAGAAACTTGAGTAAGGCCACAATTAGATTGCTGTTGATTGCTTTTGGCAATCGGGTAGGCCACATATAGATACGCATTTATTGATAAACTTTGAGGTGCACGAAATGACCTATGCGGTTTTTGTGCGTAATTCAAAATGGTCCACCTAATTGCCGACACGCGATTCATGCACAAGCCAGCATTCTCATTGGTTAGTTGTGCACAAGACGAGAAGCGCGCGCGCGCTCAAACTGCATCTGTGCACAAGCCAAGTAAGGGTGCTCCTTCGAAGCACAATGCATTTTTCTTCAAAAAAACTTGTGGTTGAAATAAAAACGTTAACGCCAAAATGTTGTACTTCTGTGCATATGTGCTCAGTTTAAAAATCACTCTAATCTGCCGTCTCATTTTTGCGATTTGTTCTAATTGATCCCCTTTCNCTATTGGTATGGAGGTGACTTCGCGCGCGTTTGTTGAGAAATTTGCGGCTGTATCCTATTTATCCTTCAGGGCATTTGCGAGAGCCTTAAATCAATACGTGAAGATTGACTGTGTGGTATTTGTGCGTTCATCCA
>NW_008751957.1:0-146 GCF_000715545.1 Opisthorchis viverrini
CGATGTGGCATGTTTATTTGTGTATGTGCCATTCGTGGTTGCACGTGGGCTGGGATGCTGCCAGGGCACCCACACCTAGACAGGAGGACGATTAGGGGCCTCAACCAAAGCCTTTGGCTCAAAAGCCTAACCGCAAGGCAGCGGTG
>NW_008751957.1:1782-9983 GCF_000715545.1 Opisthorchis viverrini
CTTACTGGTGACTTTTGTGCTTCCAAAGCAGCACACCCACTGTGACATTTCGCTGAATCACATGCTTCTGGTCGGAGTCACATTTACACTGATCACGTAGTCTTCCGCAATCTGACTCTCTAGGCTGCTTGGTGGCTATGAAAACTTGGAACACGTGCGACTCGAAGAGGTTCTCATGGACTTGACCGGTGGGGTCACTGAATGCATCGGGTTGCAAACAATCTACAGTGCACCGGCTATGAAACATGTGGAGTTCTATGAGAAAGTGGAACAAGCTCTAAAGGAGGGAACACTTATAATTCTCTGCACTGAGGTATGTGGTTGTGTACAAACCCCGTCTCGAAAATTCCCCATAAGCAAAGTATATTTTCATGCGAACATTCGATTAGGCCTGTGAGTGACAAATTCTTTTCCATATCTGCTCATTTGACCCGCCCAACTAGAACAATGAAGATTCCATCCGTCGCGCTCTGTTGGAACATGCAACCAGAGTAGCTTCATTTGATTTCGTTGAATCACATGCCCACAAATGCTGCTGCATAGCCTACCGTCGTTTGGTTTTCATTCGAAAAATTTTGATTGGTTTTGTGTAATGATTACATTTGTAAGAAATATGGGAGTCGTGCACTTAGATTTCTCACTTTAACATACGTACCATTCTGAACGCTGTTTGATAGCTATCCTCGATCAATATCGTACTGAGGCTATCAGCATCGGTTCACTGACGGTTGTCGTTTAGATGAAACATTGACGTATCTTTTATCTGCAGATGATTATACCCTTTTCGCCACATAGAAAACATAATAACCTGATGGATTACGAACCTCCGTAGTGTGTGTGTTTAAAACCTGTAGTTGTAGTAGAAGTCATACCTTGCACTGGCCACCGAAAGCTTCAAACAGGATATCAAATTGAATTTCTGGGTATTCCGTCAGTATTCGGACAACTGGACATTAAGCTGCCTTTTCTGACTGACCTTCAAGACTTTCATTTAGTCCTTCTCGCTTTATTGGCCCACCTTGGTTACTGCCTCATTCAAATAGCACATGTGAATCCATCTGCATAGCGAAATTCCCCTTTAGTTCCGAGATCTCCTCGCTACTTACAAGAGACAAGCAATCTGTTCAGGAAAGAGGGTATTCCACAAGGTTCGTGAGTCTTTCTCTGGGAATTTATCACTGTAGGGAGTAGTCCACACCAGACCACATGACGCTAACGGCGCGATCGCAGGATACTTGACACTGGATCCAATATAATCGCGCTGTTGATCAACCAAGCGTAGCTGTGTGATAGCGTTTACACGCCCACACGAAAGTTCCTATGCAGTGCCTCTTGATTTCCCAACATAGGCTAACTTTAGTTGCACAGTTAGTTTCCTCAATACCTACGAATTACGGACATCGCCGCTTTGTTACGCTCGCTCGTAACGCGTTTGGCAATCAAAAGTGCTGTTGTTTCGTTATCTGGTGGACCATCCTCATGCGATTTTTGTTATTGTGCACAAAGTTGCCAAGTAACTTTGGATACAGGCAAGAGATTTAATATGAAACATGTGGAGTTCTATGAGAAAGTGGAACAAGCTCTAAAGGAGGGAACACTTATAATTCTCTGCACTGAGGTATGTGGTTGTGTACAAACCCCGTCTCGAAAATTCCCCATAAGCAAAGTATATTTTCATGCGAACATTCGATTAGGCCTGTGAGTGACAAATTCTTTTCCATATCTGCTCATTTGACCCGCCCAACTAGAACAATGAAGATTCCATCCGTCGCGCTCTGTTGGAACATGCAACCAGAGTAGCTTCATTTGATTTCGTTGAATCACATGCCCACAAATGCTGCTGCATAGCCTACCGTCGTTTGGTTTTCATTCGAAAATTTTTGATTGGTTTTGTGTAATGATTACATTTGTAAGAAATATGGGAGTCGTGCACTTAGATTTCTCACTTTAACATACGTATTTTGAATTATGCATTCTGAACGCTATCCTCGATCAATATCGTACTGAGGCTATCAGCATCGGTTCACTGACGGTTGTCGTTTATGATGAAACATGGGGGAAATAGTTCCAGTTTGGCTACGACAGCTAGCCCCAGCCTCAGTTGTAATGGTGCATTATGAATTCACACATTATCGATCAAATCCAGCGGTGACTTTGTGAATGTAAATCGCCCCCGACTTAACAACACTGGCAACTAAATAGCCTGTTAGTGCGATCCTGGACTAGGGTAGTAAATTCACTTCTGACCGAATGAACCATATGTGCACTTTTAGCAACCAAATCAGAAGTGCAGACCCACTCCTTGCTCGTATACACAACCAGCTGATGTCCTGACAGCTAGGCATGTCTTCACATGTTTGCGCGATGGGACCACTCACCACCAACTTAAGCAGAAGGATAAATTCATATTCAACCCACCCATACAGTTAACCGCGATGTTGAAAGCCAAACGAACCTCATAAGTAAGCCTGATAGTATGATTTTCCTATTCAGTTAATTGAACAGGTCCTCATCCTTCACCTAGTACTTCTTGCAAAGAGTAAGTTTCTGAGCCGTAGCGAAGTACTGAACGCAATGCAGTCTTGTTGGCTCTGCTACTGGAGTCAACTCCATGAATATCATAGATTGACAGAATCCCATTCTAAGGGTGAATTTGTCTTTGACCAGACCCTCAGGACCATTGCACCTACCCAGGTCGGCTACCTGAAAGTACTTAGTCTGACTTGGGTCTTAACCCGTCCTGTAGCACCACTTTACACTGCGATTGTGGGGGAAATACCGAATCGCGCAGCAATGTTTAGGTTACTTACTATTGCCAACTTTTTCACAGGGCTATTTTGTCCGTGTACGCGCAGTCTATAAGCGCACACCCTTGAGACATCTTAACCTCACAGGCGCCGACCTTCCATCACCATATCAACAACAAATTGAGTAGACCTTTGTGGTGCCGCTAGCTTGGGTGAACTCGTGAGAAATTCTGCCCCATAACTTTATTCGACCAAGGGATATAGCATGCGACGCTTCTAGTTAGGTCAGAGTAGTTGGGATCAACAGTTTAAGCAAGAAGGATGGTCACTATCAATGGTTTGAGGCAGTGGGCCTGATACCTTCCCGTGTTTCTTACGGGATATTCCTCTTTTGTTCCCCTCTTGTTGGACAGCTTGCATTCACATTCCTGTTCGACTGGATTTGTTGTATCTGAGGTTCCTCTTAAATGGGGCCGATTGGATGGCTCTTCAAACTGCTCAGCAACTTCTATGTAGGATGCTGTTGCTGGTAAATTGCTGAGTTGTCTCCCGTGTCGAATGTTTCGCTGACGATATCCTTCTAACCGGTCGATCTAATCAACGGATACAAAGCACGGCTACTAACGGTACGGAAGCCTTCCACACCAACCACTCTCTTTTCAAACGCCTCGTCATTCAGCTTCTCACTGATCTGGGTGCATTTTCGTGGTCACGAGCTTGCGTTATCCATCATCTGATCTCAACGAAGTGCTTTGATTTGGACTATAGTCGTTCCTTTGCATCGGAAAGGCAGCAAAGACTATTTCAGTATGTGTTGTTTCACGTGCTCAATTAAGTCATCTAAGTCCTTATAGCCATGTTTGCGTTGGTTGCCTTCGAGGAGTTTTGGGTTTATCACAGTTTGATACTACCGGCTTCCGAAGTCCAGTGATAAACAGTATCGTCAAACGTTCACGCACTAAAGCACGATTAGCATCGAGTTTTTTTTCCTTTCCTCCTTGACTAACAGCCACATGATTCATTTGGTCCAGCGTTTGGTTTGGCCATGGTAATCAATGCAATCGTTTATGTTAGAAATGGTCTTTGTTGAACGCTTACTTAAAGGAGCCACTCCCGTTGCGTATGCAGTTAGTTCTAATTCCGATTTGACCACCAAGATGTGTCTTTGTAGGACACGGTCTGCCGGCGTGAGTATTCATGTCAATTTCAAAGGTAATAATGCCAGCGTTTTTCATTGATGGTGCAGTCCGGATTAATCTCCATGGAAGTTATCTTTCTCAGAGGCAGAGGTGGGGGCCTGTGGTACCATTTTCTCGCCATATGAGTTGAATCAAACCACCCTTTATTGGAATCCAGTCAAACAACATTAGTTTACTCCTGGTGCTAACCGCGATCTGCACACCATCCATCAGTGTAGGCCTTTGCCCATAGATCAGCAAAAACCCGGAAAATGGGGTTTGAAAAGACTACATTTATTTTGGGAGGTTAGTATGTAGGAACAAACTGAAGTATTGTATATTTGTTTCGGTGACAACACAAGTCGAGTTTATGATCTAGATAAGGGAAGTGAGTCTTTCTGGACACATTGCTGTCGTTGAAAGTTTGTATATGAAATGGATATCTAGGATTTTTTTAAGCATTGATTTGATTAGTTCTGACCAAAAAGAGGCTGGGTAAATGGATTTCGTTAAGTAAGATAATGCAGAAGCTTCTCTTGGAAAATGGGGAGTGCTTGGAATGAGGTGACGCTGAAAAAGAGGCTGCGAGAGCCATTTCGATCGCTGAATTCGGTTTATTTGAGACACCTTATTTCGCTTTCCTGATTCAGAATTCTTTCGCACAAGACAGTTGGAAAATGTACCGCTTTCTTCCCTGACCCTATCTGTAGTATTTGATCCCTGAAGCAGCGAACTTAAAGTTTTCCTTGAGATAATCCGCCCAGGGCCATTAGTTCCATAGTTTGCCTTTGGCTTCTTTGAGGGGTCCGGAAGTTAAGCGTGGAGTTCTGTGTCCTGGGGAATGCCTCATCCAGCCCCATCTGGGACTCAGTCTTTTTTTCAGCCGCGTTAACTAATTCGCTGGTGGTCGCGTTCACTTTTTGGGCGATCGAAGTTTTCGGTTTTGGGGTCAGACTTTTTCCAACTGTTCCTTCCTCGAAGACCACATCGCTGCTTCCCCGAATGTGCGTCTGTTGATCAGTTCTAAATCAATTCAGCGCACACTATGCCAATATCTCCAGACCATATCATAATGCGACCAACCGTTGTAGGTGAGGTTGCTGTTTTTTTGGCTGCATATTCCCCTTGGGCTTCATCAGTGAGCTTAGCAACGGAATTCCACTCTGGGTTCATTGTAACGCTCCGGACTGACTGCACTATCAGGAATAGTTTGGCGTCTGTTTTATGGTACACGTATTTTTCCGGTTACTAAGGCTCATTGGCCTTGTCGGACTTCTGATCGTTGTCTGTTACATGAATTAATCAATTTAGGATCACGTGACATTGCAGTTGTGAGTATACGGACACTACATTTATATCGCGTCACGTACACCGCCTGTGGACTGAACATGACTGGTTTTATTGGGGTACTGTTGCCAGCCATTCATTGCGTGCATTTGGATTACAATTGCACTCGCACAATTGATTGAAGCACATGTTTAAAAAGTACAGATCAATGATGATATACTGCTTAGTTTCTGTATTCAAGGCTCAGAAACTAGATAATTCAAGGATAATATGAAGTAAGGCGTGGAATAGTTTTGTCTGTGATTTTGTAATTCGGGCTTCTGTCGTGCAAGGCTACGTGCCTCACTAGGGGAACGGAAATTTGAAGCATACTTCCCATTAGCTTTCAGCGTTTCTTATGTTTCTGAAGGTACGCTCAGCAGACCCCAATTTAATCGCCTAATGCTTTCGAGTCGAGGTTCGTTGCCACATAACCGCTCTAATCGCAATGGGGTTCGAGTCCGGACTGCGTGTTGGTCAAGCCAAAACAGTACTATTTTGACACAATGAAGGGTTTGGCCGGTTAGGATATATACACGCAGCGCGAGAAGTTTGCTCGACCCCACTCAACCGATTTCATTCGTCCAATGCCCAATGTCTTACTCTACTCTGTCGCTTACTTTTCAATATAACATCGTTGGCTTTGTTGAATGTGCTATGTAGTATGCTGTCAACCCATATAGCTCTGCAGTGGATGGTTTCGTGCTGCTGTTAATCATTGGTGATGTCGATTTTATTGCTGACTTTGGTCGTATCGTTCCCAGACAAAACATGCTTAATTTATTTCGGTAGTCTGTAGAAACGTGTGAAGCTGAAAGGATGCTGAATGCGGACGCAAAAATAGCAAGGTGAGTTAAATCATGTGAGTAGACGGTTACAACAAAGAAACTAAATATAGCGATTGCTAGAGCAATGCTTACAACGTGTGAACTTGAGTAAACATGACTATTTCAACCCATCTACAGCGTTAATCGGACTATGTCTACCTCTTTCCAATGCAGTCTTTTCAAGTCTGTTGATTCGGTTCCTTGCAGCGTTTACCTTGCTTAATACTTTTTAGATTCCCAAGTCTACCGAATTCCAATGCTCTATTAAAGTTAACTTCCTCCGAATATGAGCGGTAACCATGCGACAAGTATCAGCATTGAAATTTGTCATGCGCTCCATCCATAGGGGTGGGGTGGGGTGGGTGGCAACACCCAAAGGCAAAATTCCACCCGTCTTTCTCCACATAGATTTGCGACGTATCTTTGTTTTATTTGGGGCTCAGCTTTCTCTGCAGTCGCACACCATTCTCACTCGTAGAACTAAAGAAATAAAAATGTTTCCGCAGGTCTTCCCACGAAGAACGTTGGTCACAGGAAACGTCCAGAAGTATTTTTCAGCACTGAATGTATTGCGACCTAACCAGTCTCTCTGAGTTTTGTTCGGCTCAGTGCAGGGTTTGCTACCCTACTTTGAAGCGGCTGTCCCCTGAGACAGAAGTTCATCTCTCCGTGGAGTGCTAGGAATGGTCATTTTGTCAAGTTACTGTACAACAGGTTTGAAGCTTGGTGTTTATCCCACTGAACTTTTTAGGTGTAACGATCGTAATCTTCCAGCTATAGCACCGTTTTGGTGCCTAACTGCCATGCCATAAGTAAGTATCTCAGCACAAGAGCTGAGATACTGCCAGGTTGCCCGAACCTAGGCAGGGGGTACAGCGATAATCACTGTATATTAACCATGTAGTTCAAGCCTACTCGCTCCGGTTTCATGTGACCAATTTCCTAGACGTATGGTATGAAACTGAGTGAGGCAACCTCTACTGATGACTTCGATTCCTTTGGAATTTCTCGTCCACATGTCGATGTCAAAAATTTTTCCTTCGAACTCTGACAACAATGCTTTGTCCTAGGATCTCTCTTTCTCCTGCTGTGAGCGAAACAAAATGAAGTTGGTTGAATATTTTGAAGGTCGCTAGGAAAGAATGAGGAAAACGGTGTTGTTTAGGATAATCAAGATCATGCAGACAAGTCACATAGCTGAAAACAGAGTCTGAACCCCGTTTCGCACTTACTGAATCACGCTGTCCCTGAGTCTGTTTTCTTAAACAATAGGAAATATGTCTAGAGGCATCGTGTTATGAAACTAGCTGAGAGAATGGCTGCCTAGTTATTACGCTCCCTGCGAATTCCCAACACCCATATAATTCTATGAGAGGTTGACGAAGGTAAATGCTCTATGCGAGAGAGAACGCCGGGCTGTGGAGTAGAGTTTCAATGCTTCTCTGTAGGTACGTGATTTCGCTCCAGAATTAGTTCAATTTTATCATGTTTGATGTGTGAGTTAACCCGTGACGAACCGTGCTATCTAGCACATCGTCCGTGCAACAGGCAGCAGTCTCAGCCTCAGAAAGATATTCCTTCTAGGCACCGGGGACTCGTCTTTTTAAATGCAGGAGTTACTAGAATGTTGTTGCTAAGACAGTAAACCAAACTGCTAGCTAGCTAGTTAACATTCGTACTGGCTACCTTAGTTGGGTAGAATGGTTTGTATTACGACAAATCCGGTGGCTGGATTTCTTTTACACCCCGAGTTAAACTTTCCGAGTAACGATAGGCTACAGGTAACGCAGGAACGGTCTGCGATTGGTCCGCTTCCTTCAGTTGTTAGCTATAGTATAGACGCCCACTTTGGAAACCCTCCCAGTCATGCAACGTTGTTGCAGTACCCTCCAATGAACTGTCAGCGACCATTAGTCCGTGTTAATCGTAGTCTGGCTAGTATTTTGGATCAAACTTGAGTTGTTGCGCCGCAATGCGACCCGTGTCGATCACAAGGGCCAGATTGCCGAGCAGGAAAGGTCTACTGCTTGTTTGTAATTGCTGTTCATCATCATTGTCAGCTGTAATAACCGCGTATTGGTCGTACACTGGTTGTAGCTGTCACAGTTTCGTTCACCGATGAT
>NW_008751957.1:13699-79546 GCF_000715545.1 Opisthorchis viverrini
GGCCTAACCCGAGGGCGCAGGGAATAAGGCATTACCGTCTCATTCCTGATGCGGCTGCGCACAGCAGGTGCCTTTTTGAGCAGCACCGGGCTCTTGGGTTTTAAAAGTATTTCGACCGTATTGGGTAATACGCCGGCGGTCACGGTCAACCGTTGGGCGATCGGAGTGTGCGGTTTTGGGGCCGGCCCACGTCAAGGTGGCAGCTTTAGGTCGAGTAATTGCTGTTACCGGGCCGTCTTTAAAAGTTGCTCGAGAACACGCTTGCTGTTTTCTCCTGAATGGTCTTTTTTGTCGCGAAAGGTGTGCGATAAATTTTGGAATAATCCGTGGCTATGAAATCGTTGAATGTGATCGTCTGGCTTCACTGTTCAAGGCTATGAGTGGGCTTTCGTTCACAGTATGGCAAACGTGTCCAAGGCAAACTCCACCATTCTACTCCGTTCGTTTGTCGTATCTGTGATTCATGTTTCATGTCTCAACTGTTTGGTCACCTATCCGTATTTACTTTGACCCGATTTCAGTCCTCTGTGTGATCAATTAGGGCAATTCACACCACATGTTATTATTTGCATATATCTTTCTTCCCTCTTCATCTAACCTTGTTTTTATCTACTACTATAGCCTCCAAAAGAATCTTCGACGCCAAGCCCTGTGGGTTTCGCTTCTCAGGAGGACTCCAATTTGTTCGATCACTTCGGTTCCCCGGGCCCGATGGACAGCCGACGTGATGGTACTACCGGATTGTGTGCACGTTACGGGTATCTTCTCACCAGGGTTTGCGCTATACCCAAAGACACCAGTGTATTCGGTGCACTGAGAGATGCCTTCCGACGCGAAGGCGACTGTCCCATCCGCGCCAGGGTGCTCCGTTTGCGTTGTCCTGTTACCGTAACTGGTGGTGGAGGGGGGCTCGGTGAGTGGACTGGCGCTTATTCGTCAAACTCCACTGTGAGTACTTCTCATTCACTTTCCGAGCTCTACTAACGCTTTAAAATACATTAATGCTTTTTAGGAAGGCTACTTTTGACCGGCACAGTTGATTTTCATTGCTACTTGTGTAGCGTAAGTGTCTACTGCTCTGGTGATAGCAACGTGCACCAATTTCCTTCGGATCTGGCCTTCTTTCTCTGTACAGCAGACAATCATATCTCTCCTTCCATGGTCCCAGTAAACATATGCAGCGATTTGTTTTGTGCAATATTTTCTACAGCCTTGGGTTTCGCATTAAACTATCCACTTTGCCTATCTTGCACCACCAACCTGTTGAGTGTTTCTCGGTCTCTACATATGCCTTTTAGGAATGGGAAGAACTCACTTTGGATGTTCGCAGGCGATTTCATCTAACTTTCGATTCTGAGGCAGAGTTTTGGATCCCATTGGACCAAGTTCTCAAGAATATGGTTGGTGCAGTGATTTGTCGTCTTCCTGATACTGGGATTGTAAATCTTGGCGGGCGTACTTGGGAGCTGAACGAACATCATGGAGCCTGGCATGGCCATCAAGCTGGTGGAAGTATGCGATATCGTGATAGCTTTCTAAACAATCCACAAGTAAGGGTTTAGTGTCTTACTTGTCCCATAACGATTCACTTGCCTTTCTCCATAGCACTGATCTGAGGTTCCCATGTCGTGATAAGCATGTCCCTCGCGGGAGGTGTTGACTACACTTTTCATGAATGTCTCGCAATCCTTGACTACACCCATTAGGAAGACTGGAGAAAACCATCACGTGTTCATAAGCGTGTTCGTACAGAACAGCTCCTAGTCGTGGGCGGTGACATGTCGAAAATTTTGACAAGAACCTTGACTTTCCCGTGTTCGGTTCCTAACTGAGAATAAATTGATCGCTTGAGCATCTTAGGCACTAAAAACAATACTTGGCGCTCAGAAGATTTTCACAGTTATTTGGTTGGCTCTTGTTTGAGTGTTAAATGTTTTCATGACGGTCACTTATCTAGTTTTAAGATGTCCAGTTGAGTGGAACTATCAAACTGTGCTGTCTAACCAGTCCGTACTTTGTTTCGCTTAGCGGGTTTTTGTAGCTCTGGAGTTGCTAATTTTTCGGCAGAGAGTAGGTCTGAGCACATTCATTATGGAGACTGCTACCCACTTGCTCAATTCAGGTTTCACACTGAGTTTCGCACCAGAGCTGGAACAATTTCCACCCGATTACACAAGTAGAGCGCCACTGTTGTATCTTCACTGAGACGTGTATCACTGTTGGTCCTCCAAGCCATTTAGCACTGTCCACTCGCTTGGATAATCGAACTGAGCTGGCGAAAAGATCTGGAGTCCTGCCATTATCCAGGACTGAGGACAGTGATTCGTGATATTTCTCCGTATGTGCGGACGCATTCCCTTTTCGACTCATACTAACTTGTTGTCGCTGTTAAATATTTTCGTAGAAATCAGTCTAAGAAATTTTTGGCGAACGTTCCACTCTTATGAAGTGTACCTGTCTGTCTGTTCCTTCAGAAGACGTCGCCTTTTTCCCCCAGGAGAAAATCCTGTGTGTACATCTTTCCACTTCGTGAAATGTCGGTACAGATTTTAAGCCGACCTTTCTAGACTTATCCCAAATAGCCTTTCAGCTTAGCAGCTTGTGCCTCAGCAAAATAGCGGCAGTCCGAAAGCCTGCTGCTTCCACTCATACTTGTGCTCAAAAATCGAGAAAAGTCCCACACATTGCACTTCGTCCATATACCCCACTCATCTAATCCACCCATTCGAAATAACCCGTTTACTTCCACTCGTTTCTTAATCATTCGCCCTCGACTTGTCGTTTACACCTTTACCGAATAGTTGTTGTTGTTTGACTTCTGTTTTGCATCTTATTTGCGCTCAACTGTTTTGACTAATAACCACTTCCATGCTGTGATTTTTGTTATGTGCTCTCAGTACATGTTCGACATTGCCTCAGATGGGGAAGAGGTCTTGCTTACGTTGATTCGGAAACATGATCGCGATCCACTGACCATGGCAATCGAACCTGCATCACACGCCCTTCCGGTCGGTCTTGGACTGTTTCAGGTGCGTTCCTGCTAGAGGGTTTTCTCTCAGGTGTATTTGAGTATGATGCGAACCACTGTGCATTTTGTGCATCCCATCATCATCATCGACAGCATGACATCAGTGTTCCACACCGATGCTTCACTGCCGTACAACCATGATTTATTTGAAACATATTGTGAAAAAAATAATGAAGATGGACGGGGAACGGACTGATTTCTAGCTTACTACAATCACTTCGAGGTGCCTACACCTCTAAACATTCACTCAGGCAATCTGAATAAAAACTGACAACAAGAACGCCACTGACATCGGGTGGCAGCCATATCTTGTGGTGTCTCCAACCAGACGCAGTGGGGATCACGCGGTCCCCATCCCCTGGAAGACGAGTAGCACCGACAGCACCCAAGCGTTTCATGATCTCCTTCATACTCCTCTGCCAAGTCAAGGGTTGGCCACCTCTCTGTTTACGCCACTCTGAGTTGAGCATGGAAAACAGCACTCTCTTCGGCAAACGATGGTTCGGCATACGTAACACATGTCCCAACCAACGCAGCTTCTGGTGCTGGACACATTCTTCAATGGAAGTACCCGTTACACAACCGAAAACACGCTTTCTAACTGCCTCATTACGGATTCGCCGACACCAACCCACACGAGCTATGGTTCTGAGACAGCGATTTTCGAACACTTGAATACGTCTCAGTCCCGCTGCTCGGACAGGCCAGGTCTCACAGCCATACAATAGAACAGTCCGCACTGTAGCTTGATACACACGTCCCTTGATATTCGGGAATACACCACTTCGGCGCAATAGGTGTATCAAATTAGCAAACGCGACCCGAGTCTTGGAGATTCGTACATTGACCGCATCTGTCACACTACAATCAGAACTAATACAACTTCCAAGATACGTAAAACGCTCCACAGTTTCCAGTGTCTCTCCCTGGATTGTAAGTGGCGTGTTCAGTGACTGTATATCCACGAGCTGACCCTACACTTTGTGGGTGCACAGTGCATACCAAAAGACGGGATGACTGGTCAGTTCATCCAAAAACACGTGCGCCTTCTCCTCTTCGAACATGAGACCGATGTCGTGTGCTTATTTCAGATCGAAAAGGTTTTCTTCACAGGCTGTTTGAACATCGGGATTTTGGAGACCAGCGTTCGTTTCATGACTTCATCGATCAGGAAGTTAGACAAAAATGGGGATAGTGGGCATCCCTGCGGACAGCACTATGTGTACGGAAGCTTTTGGAGAGCCCTCCGTACACTCTCACACGTCCGGAAGTCTGGGAATACTATAGGGCCACTACGACCCCTGTAATGGCTAGAGTGAAATGACTTTCGTGCAGTAATTGATGAACACAGAATAAATATTTGAAGGAACATACCTTTAAGGAACTGGACCAAAAAGTGGAAAAGGTGCACGGCCCAACAAAGGATACATCAAAAATCGTCTTTCCTTACTCTAAGTGACGGGAAACAGTTCTTTTGTTAGCTTGTCCATGATGGTGATGATGATAATGGTAGCGTTCGATGAAACCGAGAACAAATATTGGCTGTGTTCCTCGTCTGTTCTTTCTCTATCTTCTGCCTTTGTTTTCCTATATTGCAGGCCTCAGTATGTACCAGTACTTTCGTGGTTGAATCTCCGTTAATGTGCTGCGTTTCCTTCCGTGTATCTTTACGATAGGTCGAGAAAAATCGAACAACACGCGTTCATCAGCTGGGCTTTACACGGGTCGTTTATGTTGAAGCCGCCAAGCCCTACAGAACTGTGCTGATACATCGCATTCTCACAGCCGGTCGATATGTTCTCATACCGTTTATTGAGGAGCCGCTTTCTGTGTCGGCTTATCTCTTGCGTCTGTATCTGCCCAAACGAACCGTGAGCAGGTAAACTAACGCGTATTTCGGGTGCACGTTGTTAGGTTTTGCAACCCCGTTTGGGAAATTACCATGTTCTGTCATCCGTCTTGTGTCCTCACCTGTGCCAAACTTCCTTTTGTTATTTAGGCCCATGTTTCATGGTATTTACATTTACCGTCCTGGGCGTTTCACGATTTACCTGCTCACACCTTTTTCTCACACACCTTTTTTTGCTCACACCTTTTTTATAGATGTAAGCTGCACTTTAAACTTTCGCGTGCCTAGTTCATTGGTCCCGTTTATCACCCATGACTATCCACTTTGTCACTGCATAATTTATTTCCGACAGCAGCTTTACTGTACCTTATTACTACCACTCACACTATCGTTATTCATGTCGTCACAGCTACTGTTGTCGCGCCCGCTATTCCTTAATTGCTGTTTTGTTCGACATCGGCACGTTTGTGTATCTGTAGACCGTAACACTTTCGTGTATCCATTGGGGCACACGTGCTTCGTCCACAGCATTGGAAAGAATCGGAATCATTGGGTGAGCGAGTCAAGTTCAAATAGGCTACGGACCGGAGATGCAGTGAATCACTGAAATTTTTTGGGCAAATTTGCTACGCACGTTAGGTCAGTTGAGAATATGGTTAAATAGGCTACGGACCGGAGATGCAGTGAATCACTGAAATTTTTTGGGCAAATTTGCTACGCACGTTAGGTCAGTTGAAGAATATGGTAGACTTGAGATTCAGCTGGGATTCAGTTGAGTCTCCTGGTAAAACCTAATTCCTGTGCAAATAAGCGTATTTCACGAATGTATGTTTGAACATCGGCATGAATGCGTAAGTCCTTTTTGAACTCACTGTAAACAGTCTTAAGTACACGCAATACGCTACTCATAAGGTTATTGAAAGCTCTTCGACAGCTCACGACCGGTTTCGCTCTTCTCGGGGCTCATCAGGTAGGTGCATTCTCCGACCTTCCGCTAACCTTATGTTTTGATTGAACCCGAATTGGACAGATTTTGACAAATACACTCATTTACCTACAAATTTGTTTTTGACAGGAGACTCAACTTGATCCAGCTGAATCTCCACTATGTGATGGTTCCCTTCAACTTAAACAACTTTGTGAGCAGTGTGCCACGACTAGACAACAACAACATCTAGGTGTGGGTACACATCTGCTCTTGTAACGACGTGAGCGATAACCTCAAATAGACTCAAGTCCAGCCGCTGTCATCCCAAACATAGCGTGTGCTTGTTTTGTCGTCATTTAAAGTCTTATATTCGTCCCTATTCTCTTACCCCGTGTGTCACCAGACGCTAGTCCTACACCAGCTCCTGTCCACTTGGATGGCTAGTTTAAATACTGTTGAAGGCGGTGCAAATGAGCCCTATGAATAATTTAACTGTACTCAACGGTCGTCGTAGTATCCTTTGAATTACGTAGAATTAAATTGGCGTTCAACTATGACTAGCTGATTACGCAAATTTTTGGACACTCATTTGTTTCGATTTACCGTTTATCATTTCACACTTACTCATCAAATGTTTTCATTTCTTTCAATGTCCAGAGAGTTGACCTTACATGTCCCTCCAAACGGACCGTTCGATTTTTTCTACGGTCCATTCAAAGAAGCTATACGCTTACACATTCACAGTGGAGCAAACCTCCTATGGCCAGACGGAAAAAACCCTCCCTCACCCTACTGCATTGTGACAAGTGAGGACAGTCCCGTCCGGACTGTTGTCCGCAACGGCACAAGCAATCCAGTCTGGGACGAGGTTTTCATCTTCTACCGAAGACGTCCGAAAAATGTTCCGATTGTTATACAGGTGAGTAAGTTGATAGTGTTATGTTCTCGCACTCTTTTCAAGAACACAAAAACCTGTAACGGGCGAACGGTATCTTCAAGCGACGCGTAATACCAGAACCTCCGGGTAGGCAAAACAAAGTCGGAGCTGGGTTTCTATACGGTACTATTAGTGTAAGACAAATTCACAAATTATACAAACCTCGACAGTAGATACGCGTCAAAAACAAACGGTCCACTTGGACTACAAAAGTACAAACCAAGGGAGCAAACAGGCTCCCACGTGCGACAGTCACACGTGCAAAGTTGGCTGCAAATGACCAGATGACCTCATGGCCAATGGGTGAAGTGGTAAGGACAAACAGACGTCAGGTCATATATACACACTGAACACAAAACAGGGGCGGGGGTTACAAGTGGGGACAGTATAAACGTGGGGAATTTGTCAACGTAATATACACACTGAACACAAAACAGGGGCGGGGGTTACAAGTGGGGACAGTATAAACGTGGGGAATTTCATTGTCAACGTAGTAGATAATAAAAAACGGTCTTGCTTTTCCGGTGTTTTCAGGGTATGTTTCCGAACCATTGGTGACCAAAATTGAGCCGTATTTTGGCTTCTCGTCCCAATAAACATGTTTCGTATTTTTATGACGGCGCGGCCGATTTACGGATCGCAATTCGTGTGATCCAGCTGGGATTGTCAGTGATGTTCTTGTTGTGTGTCAGTTTTGAAAACATCCGATAGGGCCTTATACATACTTTATGGAACAGTCAGTCCGATTCTCATATGTTCGGTGCTTCTGGTGGTTTGGACGTTACTTCAAAACACTGCTTATTGTGTTTTCGATCTGAAATCCTTACCCTTTCGTATGAATCCATTTCAGGGTTGTATGGTTTTCAACGTTTCGTTCAACTGTAACAGCCTTTCGGTGCCTAGCTGCCTTACCACCCGAAGGAAGCACGAGGGCTGGGACATTACCAGGTTGCCCAAGCCTAGACAGGAGAATTCGACATACAGAGGCCGGGTTCGAACCACGAACCTTCCGGTCAGTGAATTCGCGCTTCAACCACTGAGGCATGAATGTCGACACTGATGTTTTCTATGACGAGGAGGGCAGCTACGACCGTCAGTGCGGCATCATCCATTTTCTACGTGGAAACTGTGAAGCTCTAGATTACGCGAACGAGTTAAACGTTTGACTCAGATACACTTGAAACGAAGATGGTATGATGTTCGCTAACAGCCTATTCGTTAGCCTAATGCTAGTCCATAATAGTAGGATATGCTATTCGACCTGGCTTTTGGATCCGGTCATCGAAATGTGGGTGGCCTCCCCTCTGGAGTAAATTGAACAGAGCACCTATTGTTTAGCTTTGTTTTATGAGGTAAATTTTATCAATATTTACAGGTTGTCCTGGTTTAGTTTCCCTTACGTAGATAGATCGTATTGGAAAAAAACATAATCTTGGCAAAGGTATATTCCGTCCAAGTGGCACTGATTTAGTTGGGGGGATTGTAAGCACAGGTTTCACTATTCTATTTATGCATTCCATTATCAAGTGCAAAGTTCTTCGTTTCTGCTTAGAAATACTAGATCTTAACATGTAAGTGAACATATCAAAAGTACATCTTCCCAACCCCTACATGGGCAACTAACTTGAAGCAAAACCGAAAGGTTACAGCGGTTGGTCTGTTGGTCGGTCATAAATTATTAGCTTCCGTGTATTCAACTGAAAAGCGACTTTTCATCACGGCCTTTCCGGCATCCATTACACTATTTAAGCGTGTTCTCTTGACTAAGTTAGCAGTAGCACAATTTCTGTGTCTTGTACGGATCGGCTGACCAACCCCATGCAACCATTTCTTTGTTATTCCTACCCATTTACAGAGTTTCTTACCGTCCGGAGAGCACATGTCCTCAAAACCGACAAAAATCGCGCTCCCCACGGAAGTGCACTCCCCTATAACCTCGATGTTACAAAAGTACCCACACGGTCCCAGGTTATGGGGATAGAAAAAGCAATGGCATGGACAACTATTCTGCATTGGTTGTTAAGCAACAGACAGTTGGCTATAGTGTCTATTGCCGGAAGCATATCTGGTGTGTGAATATATGATAAGTATCGATTGAAGTTGTCGCTGGTATTGCTGCCGTGAACCGGTCAGTAAATTCGCGCTCTAACCACTGAACAATCTCGCCCCATAAAAACCGATTACTTGTCGTACAGTAGTTATAGCGAAAGGGTGATTGTGAACAGAACTATGCTAACTTCATCCTCCTCAGTTTGAACTCAGTAACCCTACCACCCTACAGTAATGCAGGTTTAGGCACGTTAGACGAACAGACGCTAGCTTGATCAGCATGGAGCTGATTTCTCTTCTATCCGCGGAGAAGGTCATGCCCCTCTTGAAAGCACTCATCTGTCGTAATGCAAACAACTTCAGGACGAAGCGATCTCATCAGCTTGCCAACTTATGATATGGGGTCCGTGCGGGGCGAGGTTTTTCTTTTTCCCAGGCCTGTTCGCAGAGGATCAAGCGGCTACTTGTCAGATCGCACATCATGTGAAGCACACACTGTATATTATTTTGTAGCCTTATTCTCCTAACTCAGCTTTTCATCGTGATCTTAAGTTACTTCAGTGTCACCTGATATGGTGACATCAAAATAGGATTGATGTTGCCTAAGTGTGGAGGGTGTGGCAGTGCGGCGCAGCCTCTGTTTCCTGGACCGTGTCGTTAGTGTATTAACCACCCATCCAGATGTTTGGCATCTCCACCACACCTCGTTTGATGGGTAATTATACTGCTCAATCGAATCCTCCTCATTTTAGTTACACTCTTCATTTGGGTAATTGAATGCACTTGATAAATATAAGTATTCTAACCTTCGTTTTGGAGCACCGCAAGTGATGATTCCCGCATGTTTATTGCCGGCACCACGGTGTGTGGCTGTAGGGACTTGGGAGGAGGTAACCCTCGACACAAAAGTATCGTCCACTAAGGCATGCTCAAATGATGGTTTATGGTTGAGATCTTGGACAAGACAAGTGAAGGTGCTTTTTCCTTCCAAAAGATAGCATCAGCGTCCTTTCAAAGAGGATGGCATCCCAAAAGGTCGCGGAACCGCATATGGTTGTAAATTACGGTGACAGGTGGTGTCCACTAAGTGTATCATGCATACGAGGAATATAGAAAGCACCAGAATTGGGATTTGACCTGTTCGCGCCGTTGAATCGGTGTGATGCCCTCACGAAAAATCATGATTTTGGGTCTATCAACAGCTTGTCTGTCAAAGATCGGAGTGAATATGTCATGTTCTTGCGATTATCTCCTTCTTTTTGGAGTTAGGAGCTAAAATCTGACATAAATGTGTGTTTTTATGACGTCTGTTTACTTGCACTGTTTCAGTATTTTCGGGCTAAAGTAACAGGGTTCCGGCTTGAAACTTAGGATGGTTACATAATTTTTTCGTAAGATATCGCTTAGTCAGTAGCAATCAGACGAAATTGTTGTTCCTCCCTCTTGCTTTTTTTCAGGTTATGGACAGACGAACCATAGGATTTGATGTGTTCCTCGGTCGACACAGTTTCAAAGAGGTGGAGCTGGCGCAACGTACACAACAGGAGATTGCCCTATTCGGTCGTGACAACAAAGAGGAGCGCTCCATGCGGATGAAGGGATCGTTGTATGTGGAATTTCATCTAGTAGACGCGGAAAACCTTATGCAAATATGATCAACATCCGCACACTCTTCATACGCATGAATCTCATGCCTCATCCTCCGTGCTTTCTTTTTCTGTCTCACGTCCGCTGTTCACTGTGATTTGTATTTGAACCATCGGCCATTGTATTATCCCTTCCTTCAGTCCCTAACTTATCTTTTTATTATCCTGTAAGTTTGGTGATTTGCGTAATAAGAGATGGGTAGTCCTACCAAAACAATCGATAACGTTTTTTGTGTTTCTTCATGGCGTTGGATCAATGTGGTGGTCGAAAAAAACAAGGCAGTCGGGCCTCGAGAGTTAGTCATTAATGTGTTATAAAGTAGTGACAAGCACGCAAGTCCCACTAAGAACGATTCACTACTAAAACGCAGCCGGGTAGCCTAATACGCTAATTTCTGCAGTGGATCGAAGGCTGTGACGTATTCCGAATCCCTAGTGAAATCGTGGCTAGCGTACTAAAAGCTGTTCTTTTGAGAGAGGACCAAGCCCGAACTCCCTGGGAGATTTGTCGGGCCATCAAGGTGAGTGGGTGAGTAAATGCTTCTCAAACCAGTATTTTTACCAGACAGCTTGCTTGCTCGAGCCACTTATACAACCTGTTGATGTTACCTCCGTGGAGTATCCTTCGTAGCTTAACTTATTTTCTCAGAATTAGATACCAGTCAGTGATTGCCTCTCTGCAAACTTGAGTACATGTGGAGTGAGCCCCAAGAATCAGGTCGAAAGATTCAGTAATCATAGCCCCTTGGCGCACAGCCGTCAGAAAAGAGCATGTGGCCCACTGAGATGCCGATTAGAATGATTGGTGGTCTATTCCAAAGATGGGTTAGCCTGAGTTTGCTTGTCATGTGAATTCAGCTAAATATAATCTGAGGCACAACATGTCAGTTTAGAAGATTTGCATATCGAATACAGTGCTCATCATGGGGACCGGGCAGGTAAACCGTGTTATGATTGGTCCCATACTATACTGGAGCAGAGGCTATCAACATTAGTCAGAGAGCCAATTATGCTTCCAGGATTCTATCAGGTCGGATACTGTTTACTGATCAAAGCTTATGTTATACATTTATATCGTTTCAATCCAGCTGTACAACACTACATTCGAGAGCATCATGCGGCTTGGTTTCAGTGAGGGTGACGAAGAAGTACCACCAACATTGTTGTATTACACGTAGCCGATACGGGCCTCAAAATCGACTTGGACAGCGTTTTTGAATTACTATGTGGAGTTGCTCACAACCGTCTAAAATCGGTGCAGAAACTATGTATTATTATAGCTGAGGCCGTGGCTGTGCGGTTGCGGAGACTAAGTTCATGTGACAAGCTACCGTGGTGGACTTCAAACTAGTGGCTGACGTGATTTCACGTGACCGGACGGCCGATCCGCTTGCCACTCGGTCAGAGATTGCCATCAGCTACGTGGATATAATCGAAGTTGTTTGTGTGTACTGAACTTATGTTAGCTCAGCCGAAACCATGTAAGTAATTATGATGTAAGTATTAAGCTCAGGTTTGTACTTGACTTGATAAAGTCCTGGAACGGTGTTTGTCACGGCCACAAATGAACATCTTCAATTCCTATATTAACGATGCGCTCGAATCATGATCGAGTCCATTGACTTAATCGGCTACTGAGCGAAATCTGAACCGTTTAAAAAGGCGAAAACACCACTGTGTTCCTCAATGTCTCTATTGCCCACCTAGGTGGTTCACTACCACAGAATATACAAGAAGTCGGATGATCCCGCACATCGGAAGTTGTGCGTTGGTCAACCTTTACTGGGTACTGGTGAAAACCCTAATTCATAGGATATATCTATTCACTCCACGAAACGATGATATGCACGGAGGTTGCCTCAATGATATTTTGCTCGAAAACAGGTGCTCTTCGTTGATAGGGACCATGAGCTTAGCGGGCTAAAACATGTGTCACAGAGTGATCTGTCCAGCATTACATTTCAAAGATGGTTGGGGGTTTCCGAGAAACAATAATTTGCAAATCAATTTGCTTCTCACGAGAGACTCAACTGAATCTCTCGTTTATGGTGTTCTATAACTGAATGTGCTGCGATATCTCGAATATCGTACCAACTGAATCATGAGGCGGCCTGTGTGCAGCCCATTCAGTTGTAGAATATCATAAACCAGAGATTCAGTTGAGTCTCGTAAAAACCAAACTGATTTGCAACTGAGTGTATTTTTGGAGATTATGTTACTTATAAATCGTGGCAGTAGTGTACGTTGTGGAAAAATGGGGATACCCAGTGTAGGTGGCAGGCTGTTGAAAAAAGAACTTTAACTGCTTTCGTCCCTCCGAAATGACCCTTTGGCCATTCCAATCAATTGCCTTTTGTCCCTTTAGTAACAACACTCGAAATGCAGAAATATTGAGTGAGATTTTCAAGACCTCACTTTTTGAGTGGATCAGCCTACACGCAACGGTCACTCCATCGTTGCATCGTGGGGCGTGAATCGATTCTGGCTGATTTGCTATTGTGCACTGTTGTCTTAGGTTCGTAGTCCTAAATTTAAAAGTTTTGGGCCGCATTTAGTACTTGATCTACTAATCAGATTGGCTAATGGAACACAACTTAATTGATCGCCTCCCTCGTGTATGGACACGTGCCTTGAAAAGGTCAATCTAATAGTGCGTGCTTGCGGTGTGTGTTAGTGAGATGACATTTTGTTATGGTCGTTTGGGTTTTTAAGATGGAAAATTATACCTAAATACAAGCCACTAGTAGTGTCACGTCACTTTGAATGTAGCAATCAATGCAACATCGTGCATCTGAATGTCCTCAAGAGTGATGTGCTTCCAGTTTTGCGCCGTCGAACATTCATTGCACTTCGGCTCTTTACTCCCGACGTCTTACGCGACCGACTCAAATTTGTCCCGTCAATCAAAGGGTTCCCCGATTATGACGTGTGTACAATGCAACTCATCAGAATATCCGAATTCTATGCATTCACCAAATTATCATTAGTTTCTATCAGACAGTTTTCCACTAGCAACTGGTCGAAACGAATCTGAACACTTGTCTATGGTCACTCTGGCCTGGCCTATGATCGTTGCACTGGACATCACCTCACGTACACGAAGTAACTTTACAAAAGCTGAATGGACAATTAAAGGACTGTAAGAGGATAGAGGTGGCAAACAAGTCCAAACTATTATGATTATGTATCGTTGCATATTACCCAAGGAAGGTCGATAAGGTGGGCAAAGGTGTTGACGTGAGCCATGAATTACGCAATCCATTCTCTGAGGCTTTCACCTGGAAAACTGCACCGCCATGGTCGGCGCCATAAAGGATCAACAATCCTTGTCGCTAGAAATACGCGAGTATGCTGACCTACAAAAAGAGACCACTGTCCATATTTTCATCCCGAAAACGTTCCGGTAACATCAGGCGTAGCAAGTGAATGGTACAGAGCCGCTTCCAGCCGCTCTTCTGTACCCCGTCAGTCTCAAGAAAATTGAATGACTTCGAGTTACTCATAAGTAGACAAATTTTTATTTTTCATCCAGCAAGCCACCTAGTGGCATCGTAGGCTGGCTGACAGTTGCTATCGCTTGCTTTCGCATATCAGTTTGTCAAACTAGGAAGTTTTAGGCTGCATTTTGACACTGATCTTTTCAAGGGTAACGTATTTTGACGCCTTCGGTGTAAAATGTGGCTGGATGGGTCCAACATACCAAGCTGATTTAGATAGCTGTGGATGAAAAAAATGGCTCAAGATTGATGCGGATTGTCTACCTTCTCATCCAAAAAGGTGAAGCTCCGGAAGAAATTAACCGTTAATCAAACACTACGAAAAGGCTGGCCACCTATGTTGTCCACACACAAGAGATCCAGTATATGATTCTTGAATAAATGCCTTTTTTGGCTGGGAGTTAGAAGTCTACCAGTTGATTGCTTCCGCATTTATCATCTTTTATCGCACTAAGAATAGAGCTGTGAAGGTTCTCATCTAAAAAATAATATGTCATCTGTATGAGATGCCCCTTCATGAAGCGGGATGATTTTTTTATGGTGATGAAGCCACTGACTCGGAGCCACCATACAATTTTTAACTTTCATTTGAATTGCCTTCACTGTAAACTGATGTGGTAATATTAGGTTACTCATACATATACACGTATGTAATTGCTTTCAAAAGATGAGACGGGACAGTGAATAGCACTTACCCACTAAAGAATCACCCAACTCATGTGGGTATAGCGTTAGCTATCTCGTAGACAGACTTCGTGTGAAACGGTCCATTATTTTTTGTATCGGTCCCCTCAATCAACACCAGCCACAAGGAAATGTCCAAATCATCTTAGTTAGTAAAGTAACCCTTCTGAATCCTTGTTATAATTAGTCCATGGGAAATATTAGGAAGTGCAACCAAACGTCACGCAGACGAACCACGGAAGCCGGCGATGTAGTGCGCTGACGCTAATCACAAGCCCCGACATTTGAATTCCAACGTCCTTATAAAGACTAGTCCATTCCATATAAGTAGTGTCAAAGTCTTAAAAACTAGCACCACTTGCTTACAAAAACAACGGCTGAAAAAACTGTCATTGGATAGGGAATCAGTTATTCCACCTAATACAGCTGTTGGTGTATTATTTAACTTTAACCTCATCACTGAGTATACGAGATCAAATATTGGAACATAAACTGGATGACGCTGCGCTCGGAACTTGTTGCCAATCGTATTTTATATGGGTGCTATCGACCCTGGGTAGTCCTGCAGCCGATTGATTCCTCTCCAGAAAGAATTCGCATTTGATGAAATGAAGTAAAACAAAGAAAAGTTCTGACCGTCTGTCTGTTCCCTCTGATGAGTTACTCATTCAGTTTGGTTATGGGAAAGTTTCGTTATACAACACTCTGTATCCTTCAGGAATCACCTTCGGGGAATTTCAAAGTGTCTGCAGGCGTCTCCTTCGATGATTGTGGTCTGTAAGGAGCAGTCATGTTTCTGCGCCCATGATAGAGAATTTCCATTTGAATATGGGTGTTCTCAGTAGTTTTATGAAAGTGTGAGAAGATGTTCCTCATTGCCCGAAATTAATGCATCTCCGTGAATAACAAAATACGGAAGTGATACGGGGTATATGTATGGCGATCGACAGAATTCGTCATCGGTGTTGTGGCCAACTTGGTTTTTATTAGGAAGATTTATTTAGCGAAGAAAATTGTGGCACCTTGAAGAGCTTGCTTTTTATTAAATCTTCATACAATGCATCACCTTACCGTCCAGCTTAATTACGTTTACCATGTAGTGCAAACGCGACGTGTCCCAACGAAGAATGAGTTGTACATATCCTTTGTTTAACTGTGGCTAAGTCAAAGTGCTCAAAATGAGTTCGTTCATGATGAGATTGTATATCATCTTTGCTCACAAAATATACCGTTTGAAGTTCGGTTTCTGAAACTAGACCATCCTTTACTTTACAGTCGTTAGCGGTGGTGAATGACGTCTACTTGTCAGCCCACCGCTCTCACCCAGGTGAGAAGCTAAAATCTCAAATTCCCGACTGTGACAGCCATTCGGTCCCACCCCCGCCACGCACAGAGCTGGACGACGTATACTGAATTAATTTTTCTCCATCAGAAAACTGTCTTCGTTTAGATGCCTGTTTTAATTTCAAAAATTCATGTTTTTGAACGTCCTGTGTAGTTTCGTGTTGTTCTCCTGTCATTTGTCGTGGTCCCCTCAAAGAGGATACCCACGGGTTAAGAGTAAACCTCAGACTGATTTCATGAACTTGTCTGGTGTCTTTTCTAGATGCCGTTTCTCGTACCACATCCATATATTTATTCTCCTGTTCCAAAATACGTATTCTTTTTGATGGTTCTTACTCAGGCGTCTTGACGACAAACTCTGACAATGGTAGGACAAACGTTTTGAAAGAATTAATTATCCCTTATAATCTTTATCTCTATAATCCGTCATTCGGTATTCAGCTCACTACGTCATAAGTGTTGAGATCATTCAAGTATTTCAAGAAAAAATTCCCCTGATACACTTTTTGTGTACGTTTTACATCCCCGGTTGCCGCTTATACGCATTTGTCATTTGGTGACGAGCATTCACTGGTATCTCACAAGTAGACTTGGTGATAGCGTATTCATCCACTTAACCCTTTCTGCTAAGTAGTACGAATAACTGAATTTTAGGTCCAGAAAAAGTGAAGGAAATTGCGTAAGTTTGCGCCCGGGTGGAAGATTAGATCAGATAAGCTCACCTTAAAGTATGTGTTAGTATAAACATCTGTCTTAAGATGTGATTCCAGTTGTCATTTGTTAACTTTACTTCTTCAGCACAGTCCTTTTGCCACTGCCTTCAATTCACAGCCTTCCTTTTGGGAACTATTGGTTGGTCGATTAGTTCGCTGCTAACAGTTACCATGGTCGCAAAAGTACACTGTCATTTTTAACCTGTGTTGTGCTTCCGCGTACAACTTCTGACATGCTGCCCGAAATGGGGAACGATCAACTGTCCGTTCTCTGATTATTGACAGCCACTATATGCGTGTGAGTTAATCATGACTTCCACCGTCCGTTGTCACTCAATTTGTTCTCTTTGTGTCCCACAGGCCTGCCCCTTACCAGGTTGATTCTATCCTGTCCGAAGCCCTTAAACTCAGGGCCAATCAACATTCCACCGGACTCCGTTTGAGTCACACAGTAGTCCAGATCATCTCGCCAGATAAGCCCGGTGTACCTGTTTGGATTATTGCTCCACATGTCTGCCTGTTTGTTGTGTGGGACGGAAATCGCGCGTTACAGCTATTCCCTACCCCGTCAGGAATACGCATGCATGCATACATACAAGCATAAGTAGCGGGCGAATCGCAAAAGTTGCAACAGCAGTTTATCAGTTACATCGAAGTCTGCCACTGTTGTTGTTGTCTTCTACTGCCCAGGTCGAGATGAGCACAAGTCTGAAGTCATTTTATACCCCACCCAACAACCTTGTTCAAGGATTAGTCCAGACTATGGTTAACCCTTGGCAAGAAAGGTCAAGTATAAGTGCTAATGTTCACGAAGACTGCCGCGTTTCGGTTTCATCTTGAGATTTAGAGCTTGCAGTCACGTGGTGGCCCAGTATCTCAATTCAGTAATATTTTTAACTCCAGCTTTTGTTTATTGAATTCGGAAAGCTTTTTGATACCGCAAACTTGCCAAGCTCCATTAGGTAAAGCTTCCTCACCAAAGACATCCTCAGGGGAGAGCTGTTACTTCTCCAAGGGCTGTTGTAATTTTAAGGGCAGTCCTACCGAAAAGGTGTCCATTTCATCAGTTAACAACAGACAGCCTTTCCCACGGTCCTGCGTTTCACTACAACAACAGCTTCTGCTCAGCCTTTCGAATAAAGTGGATGGTAGCCCATGACCATACGGGGGTGTATTGTTTTCTTCTGCATAGAAAAAATTATTCAGATTAATAATCTACAGCCTTATGTTTGTAATGTGGGTGTTTTTTCATTGACGCTGGAAAAGAATTAGCCTTCAATGTACGCAAAATTCATTGAGCTTTACTCAGCCATAACTCCCGACCATTTTCACCATGTATTTCAAATCAGGTAAGAGTAGATATTACACTTCTAGCGACAACTTGGTCATTTTGCCAAAATCAAAGCATACTCTCCGAAATCGGATACAGAACGACACAAAGAGAAGAGGTTAGCTTGGTTGGCATGCGGAAATGTCCATACTGAAAATGTCTCCGTTGTTCAAGCTCCTTCCAGCCATAATGCCAATAGGTGTCACTCGTAAACGTAATAGAGTGCTCACAAGGTTGATGAAAGCTCTTAGACAGTTTTGACTTTCTTGCAGCTCTCGAAGTTGTGTTTCTATATGATTTTTATCCAGTTGGCCCTCACTACAAAAGGCCAGTAAACATGGCGCTTCTTCCAAGTAAAGTAGCGATACAAATCACAGGTAACGACCGGAGCTTTGTCTGGAGGCACATGACCTTGAAGATACCCACGTGTTATGCTAAACGCTACTGAAATTTCGGCCTCTGTGCATCTACGAACTGCATAACTCGTGACCGGAACGACCAAGGTTGATAGTCCACATCGGAATGGAAGGAGGCACAGAAAAGGCATACATAACTTCACAATAGCGCATCATGTCCTGAACCTGAAGTTTTCAACCAATATTTTATTCGAGGTTGATGGCTTCTGACAAGACAGTAAAAAACGGTCTTACTATTCCAAACAGAAATGACTATTGCATTATCAGTAAGCTTTGCGCTTCTATTCTTCCTTTGCCTTAACTGCAGAGTGAGATGCGGTAAATTTTGGTAGATCTCGTTTGTGAATGGATCCTACCTCGGCAAGGGAAAAAGCCAAAATACTTCATAAACAGTGTGCCTCAGTAACCTTGCAATTTCAGCATATGACTTCGGAACTTTAATTTCTCTTAAAACGAAATTTAATTATCCTGTCTTCTATCCCAACCACTTGCAGGTGCACTTAAGAGGCTCAGTTTTACGAATGCCCACGTGTTGGATCAGGTCGCGTCTCAAATCACCTGTTCACACAGAAAATGGTCAGAAAACAAACACAAACATTCGTGTTTGCAGTTCCAAGTGGTGAGATTGCAATTATCTATGAGTGGGCTTGGTTCTTCCTAAACGATGAAGTGAAAGTTAAATGTGCTACTTTTAAATTGTTCACCGCACAGGACAGGTTATCTCCGGCGAAGAATCAGTGATTGAGGCTACTCCGGAGAAAGGTCGCTTTCTCGGAGTGACTAAATAGCCCTCATCTGGTGGTGACTTGTCCTCAAAAGGAACAATTCACATTTCTTCAGGTGTGTTTGTGTCTTTTCGCGGGTTCAAAGAGCGGTGAACTTTGTGACTAGGTGAACTCTTCCACGTATGCCAGAGACAAGGGATAGCTAATAAAATTCGTCAATATTATGCGTCCCCTCTTTTCCATATTTTCGGTCGCAATAACGTTCTCGAATGAACTGTTCTAAAAATTCCTTATGACCATTGGAATTCATCTTTTTGACTCGACCAATTCTGTACTGCTATCAACATGGGACGCGACCTCACGGGAACCGTGAATCTAGCGGTGGAATCACTGATGGACAGGGATTGTGCGAGCATCATTTTGTAATTTGGCTATTGTGTCTGGACAGGCTACTCGAGATATAGTGTCACAAGTGGTCCTCTGCTTCTATAGGCATTTTGCGTTCCCAGAGTGCAGGGCCTTACGTTAGTGTATTACATTGCCTTGTAGAACCTTAAAGTGAAGATTCTTAGTTGTATGACTAGTTTTCATATGCTGGAATCGATTGCGATTGTAGTGTGACAGATGGAGTGGATGCTCGCGTTACCAAGATATGAGTAATTTTCGTCAAATTAGACCACCTTTGGCGTTAGAGATAAGTTCATCTGAAGCTGAAGGATCGTGTATATGCTATAGGGATACGATACTTGATACAATGACCTCAAATGTAATTGTTCGGGATATCCTGTTGGCATAACAGGCACCGGGTGACGGCTTGATTCCTTCAGCGGTGTGGCATGAAAGTGAGCACCATTGACTGAGCTGGAATCTCCACAGTAGCACAACTTTTGCCGGATTAAAGTGGCTATAGACATATACTAGGTATCCATGGAATTCACCAATGGAAGCTGTTCTGAAATTAAGACCCTTGTAGGGGACCAGTGACCGCGACACGGCAAAGCCAAACAAGGGAAGATACAGCAATTCCTAGTTATAATCCATGTGCGTCCGCTTGTACACGGTGGTGAGCCCTACAGACATGACTCGTAACAGGTCTCGTTAGTAAGCATACTGTAAATTCCTAACCAGACAGCCTAGTTTAGTTCCGTTTGTCACTGTGTGCCAGGATCCCGTTGGTTGAGGTCTACCAAGGAAGGTGGACCAAACTTACGGGCAACATCCTGCCCCAATATAGTATTCAGATGTGTTCATCTGACTGCTCTCGAAAGGTGTACTGACCTCACTCTGGACAATTTCCCTTAGTAACACAGACCTTTTTTTACTGTGAAGTCCCACATTTTCAGTCATTTTCACTCTTCACCAAGGCCTTATTTCTGTATGCATCTCTGGCATCTAAGCATCAGTATTCACCGCTGGCATGTTGCTGCGCATGTTGATGACGATGAAGATGATAAAGATGGTATACTTCTCGTGGGATCACTTTAGGGTATACAACCTTTAAGGTCTACGTGATTCTAAGTCTAACTGATGCATGCCTTCGTCTTTTGCTAGCTGCTTGGTTAGGGGAAATCCTAAAATAAACTACACAATCCCAAATTACGACCGGTGAAAGAAGCAAGTATCTCGTGGTCAGTATCATCTTGTAGAAATGTATTTGCGCACTCCACTCTTGAAAAATATGGAGGGTGCAAAACGCCTGTTTGCAGACCTTATAGAGACATCTACCCAATGCTAGTGAGGCTTAAATCTCCTGCTCCGTCCTCTGGAGTCTATTAAAAGTGCGTCAATCATCCGCAAGGAAATTCGGGAACAATATAAACGCTATCGGTTGTCAAGATCACTAAAGAATACAGAGACAACCCTAAGAAATCTGTTAACCAGTTCGATCTGCGTTTAAGATGTTAAAACAGTGGACATGAGTACCAGTTAATTTATGCCCAGGGTAGACGGTGTTGCGGAACATACGTAGCTGGGGTACGCCGCTTGGTTGTTGTCTCTTCGTCGAGCTTGGCTGCTGAATAGCAGGCGTTTCATCAGCAATTGGTCTCACAGATTCAATGAGCTCCACACTGATGGCCTTACCTCGACTGGTGATGAAACTTTCACAATCCAGCTGTCAAGCTCGGCGGACAGACCAAAAACCTATGTCCAGCGTTATCATGAAGAACGGATGTCTGAGGGTTTAGTGTGTTTCCCGGAAATTACAGCAGAATCCAGTGTCACTAAAGCAAATGTCTCTTCTGTTGTGTTGAACGGTCTCAGTTGGCCAAAGTGACGAATCTAGCATAAAACATGGAACCTGCTTCCAACGCCAATGGTTTTGGCGGACTTTTTTTTACTAATGAGCATGATTTTGGGTAAATTCCAGTCTCATCAGCATTAACGCATGTTGAAAATAGTGAGAATTCCTTTGACACTCTTGCGGGGTTGAAACAATTGGCAAAGTGCTACAAACAACTACTCCACCACTAATCAGGCCTGAAAAATCAATATCGGTTCAACCTCATCAGTGTGCACTACGCAGTCAAATGAATACCCTCAGAAAGGGTCTATCTGAGATGGGGTTCACAAATTTTGCACACAAGCGGAAATGTCGCTATGAGCGGCAGTGATGAGATTTCAGCAAAAAACCTCACTAACGTTAAGGAAAAAAGTTCGCAAATGGTTTTTGAGCCGCTGAAAAAATAGTCCAAAGTAAATTAATCTAGATAAGAGCGTATCAAGCGGTGAGTCACGGAAACAGTGTATGCAAATGATGGTCCGAGGGTTACCGTCACAAAAGAATCTCCCAAAGTCCACACACATGGCTTGTTAGTGTTAAACATTGGTCAGCTTGATCCGCACAGCGATAGTCAAGGGGAGCCACCTCTGTAGGCCCAACAATCCGGAATGCCCAGTATGTCAGGGCGGGTTATTAGCAGGTATATACATGAAACGTACGTAAAATAACATACAAACTAGAATTGGCAACAATACAGTAAAATATAGTGCGACGCATACAAAGTTAGTTGGAGATAACAATCAACACAAACGGTATCCCAAACCAGAAGAGCTCAGTGACGCGGCTTTTGAGGTCCCCATAGGTCCGGATGATAGCAAGAGCTGTCTATCACTGCCATTTCTCATCAGCTGGGGGGGGGGAATAGTGGCAGTAACAAACCCAAGGATAAAATTAATTGGAACAGCTGGAAATCAGACACTGATATAGATCGTTTGCCCGGCAGACCAACTTAACGTACCTGACGGAGTCACCCCTGGATATTCTCGGTATCGGAAGAATTTGTCACTTAACTTGTCGATTAACCGTATGTGTACAGCCTTAGGTTTTGCCTTCACTGTCACAGATTCAAATGTGAAGCGAGATCGGGGACATACAAAATTGCGCGACTCTTCGTCCACTAACACTACTATTCATTCTTCCTCACCGAGGCTTTGTTAGACATACTCCAAAGTCATGTAATCTTCCAGTGGAAAGAAAATTGTTGAACAGGATATGCGATGGTTAGAATGAAACAGAAAGTTATGCTATCGAAGAAGAAAATATATCATGCAGCTCTGTCATGTAATGCAGTTGAAAAGAACGGAAAAGAATGATGAACAAACACAATCAACGATAATGTTTATAAGTAGGTAATAATGGTGAGTAAATTTTTGCCCATTCACATAAACCAGGGTAATAGTGATGTGAATACAAAACAATTCGGAGTGCAAATTGTTGGCCTCTAGTGGGTGATTAACGCAACCTCAACGAACACCCGTGTCAACGACTGGCCTTCACATTGGAAAGTAAAAGGCTGAGTTGATTTCAACGGAATGATCAGCATCTAAAACAAATCCGGTACACAGAGACAGTTAGTTATCCATCACCGACATTTTGTCCTCAGTTGAAAGAAGGATAACTTCATGAGCAAGAATAATCCACTCAAGAGGGGGAAAGTCAATCGTGCTTATTTCACGCATGGTTCATTTCATGTAAAACAAAGCAGCATGAGCGAAATAGACTCATTCGCTTGCCAATTTTGTTTTGACGACAGACTCACCTGGAACCTAGCCGAATCTCTCGTCTATAGTGTCATTAAGCAACTGAATGTGCTGCGCTAGGCAACCTCATGCTTAACTTGGTACGATATTCGAGAAATTACGATACGTTGTATAACGTTGCTCAGTAGCATCATAAACGAGATATACAGCTGGGTTCCGGGTAGGTCCATCGTCAAGGCCAAATCGGTACACAAATGGGAGTATTTCGCGCATTTTATGCTATTTGGGTTCAAGTAGAATATAAGGTTGACGGAAACTCGTGGACTGCGCCTACCTGATGAGTGGCAAGAAAGGTGAAGCCGGTCGTGGGATTTCGAAGATTTTTCAGCAACCTTGTAAGTAGTACATTACGTCCAAGCTAGGATGAGGTTCAAATTTTGTCTTTCATATCGTGGCACACAAAAGGCACTTGAACGAGAGTAGAGAAGTCTATGAGGTCAAAAGCCAAGGTATGATTAAGATTACACTGGTTGAATAGTACTCAAGTGTGGTCATGAAGTAGGAGTGTTTCTCAGACGGCTTTCGTAGACAAAATGAAACAAGAAAGCACATGCTCATTTGGTAAAACAATGACGCACAAATGATGAAGTCAAAAGTGGATCAGTTAACTGCTCGATGGATATCTTGCTGAGCTGTAGGCCCATATGGATGGAAGCGTACAGACATGTTGGGCAAAACGGTGACACTGAGCGTGCATGCTTAACCTCAGTCGGCTCACCCGAATCGCGTTTTTGGCGTGGTATGCAATGGCACTGTGGATTAGATGCGTGCTCTCCTTTGATGTCGTTAAGTCAGTTTCGCTAGCTCTCACTGGAATAACAGAACAACCTCATGATTCCACCAGCTTTCAGAATGACGGTCAGGGAAATGGGACTGGTTCTTCAATTCCGTCCATCGGCCTGACTGTGAAATGGCAGAGTAAATATTTAAAGAATCTGTGGTAGGCATCTGAGCATTATTTTTGTATGTTAAGTGATCGCTTGGATGTTTCCATTGTCTCCAGATCCATCAGGGAATCGGGCTCTCCAAGATCACCGAGTGATCGGTTGCAGAATTCGCATGTTGCCATATGACTCCGTTTGATTTGATGACGACTGTACTCCTCGTCCGCTGCCTGTGACGCGTGTGCTAGGTGTGGGGTCGTTCAGCTGTCACAGTACAGATGAGCTGCGTACGAACCGGGTATGTTGCTTTCTATGGATTTGGTACTGCGCCCGAGCGTTATTCATTGGGAGAGTTTCGCTGAATAGATCCTTTATATTCATTAGAAACACTTCACAGCAGTTTCAGCCAAACTTGTAAGAGGTTCTCGGTTGCAAGTCGTGGTCCATGGATTTATGCAAACTTTATGCAAACTGCAGAATAAACACCAACCCAGTATGCTAACAGAAGAGTGCCGTACACCTTCCTATTTTGGTTTAGACGTTTGCAAATATGAGCTTGCTTCGCTGCGCCACTCAAATGATACAGAACTCGTAGGTATGGGCGCCAAACTAGATGAGCATGGGCCTGTTAGATCGACTGTGAGGTAGGTTTGCCATTCTTATTTATAAAGGAGCGGTTGGATGAGCAAGTCACCGAGATATTGGGGGATTCATTTCTACTAGTGTTCTAATTTTATTATTGGTGAGTAGCTCATGGCCATTTGCGTGTTCTTTTGGTGGCCAAGGTGAACATTTCAAAATGCGTCTTTGAAGATATCAAACTACTCAGCGGTAATCACACACGGTTGATGAAGCGATAAAGAGTTGAGCTAATTCCTAATTGGTAACAACAGAATTGATTGTATTTTGAGTGCCGTTTGTTTGTGAACACAGGAGGCCATGTGTGGTGGACGGTGTTTTCTAACCTTCCCAGACTTTCCGAGATGCGCTGATTAACGTCGTCATCAGTTGGTGTCATCAGCGGTCAGAAAATGTGGTCTACAATAGGTGGTTATTATGCTCAGTTTTGATGTGGAATAAATCTATTGACCCAAATCCACAACTAACGCTGGAAACACCACCTCATGAAAAATTTCAACGGTGACAGGCAATGGTGCTCACGCATCCAGCTCACACATTCACAGAGATTCAAGCCCGCATACTCCCTATGCTCAGCGGATTAGCCATTGCCTGAATAGAACTCGTTACATGCGTCTCCAATAGCTTATTCACGCCCGATTTATTGTTTCACCTAAACTTCTGATCTTGGTAGCCGATGCTTCAGAATATGGAATTGGTGCGGTACCGTTGCATAACTTACAAACCAACCTGCCGATGAACTTTCGTGTCTAATAGCTAAATCCAAAATCACCAGCATCGAAATTCAGCGATTTTTCTTCAAATACGTCCAGTGTCTTCCTAGCCTTCTTCGAGCAATTCTAGATAAACATGAGCGTCTATTGCAGAAGTTGGACGGTCTATGGTAGTGAAAAGAGAATTTCAACAGCTGCTTCTTCGCAGACACGTTTAATGTTGGGCGACATCTACACCACAGAGGCTTTGGTATCAAATACTGAAACAGGTTCATGAACAGCATCCTGGAATTAGCTAGATAAAAGCCATCGTTTGAAGTTATGCCTCCGTTTATGATAGCTCTGAGTGACTTTCCGTAGCCGAGGTCGACACAACACGGCAACATAAACCATGGGAAACTCTCGGCTGCCTTCCTTGTCATGGTTTAGAAAGCGATTGCACTTCACGTAGTTCAGTGAGGAGCTGCATGTTCTTTACCGTTGTTTGTGTTTTCTCGATGTGGCCAGAGGTGGGTAGTGTAAGCCAAGCGTCAACTACAGAAGCAATATTCATTCTTAGCGGTCTGCTTGCGTCTTTTGCGGATGCAGAGGTCTTGGTGACAATAGAGCCCATTTGGCAGATCCTAAACTTGCTCAAGTTTTAGTTGCTTCTAGAAAATATCAACGTTTGTGTGAGCAATCCTATCATTCCGCATTTCACGCGGTCAAGCTGAACGTTTGTTTACACCAAACGGGGACTGATGAAGCTGGAAAGCACAAACAAGCGCAGAACAAACGTGCATAATATTTGGGGTCATATGGCACCACAGCCAGTAACTCACTACTCAGCCAGTCTCCAGACAGTGTTTCTAGGGGACGCACGCGTTTGCCCCGGAGGTATTGTTGCCCACAAACTCTAATTTTTAGAGAAGCCGCTATGGAGAAAGACGATAAGATGCAATATTGTCTGCCTTCAATCTCAGCGTGCGCGTTTGTGTAGCCAACTTTTTGGAACATCTAATAGAATCGACACCTGGAATAGTTGCGAAACTTGTCGGAAATACAGCATATAATGTTAAGGTCATCATACACCGTACAGAGTCACCTGCCAGTATTATCTCACATTCCATTGTTCCCACGTGTGTGTTGAATGAAAAGGACACTAAACAAAGCACTGAGACGAGCACTTCCGGGTCTTGTCCCTTAGAATGGCTAGGAAACAGTTCCGTACAAGTGGAAACTACATAGGAGGGACTTCCATAAGGCTTAGAAACCTATATTCCACAGGATCGCCAGGCTTAAAAAGCAGGCAAAACAATTAATTCCCGAGTACAATTTCAATTAAAATCAGTGGTCAACTGCGACACACGAACTGGCACACATACGTCGTACTGTTTTATGCACTGGGTATCTGAATACCCGTGCTCATCTGGACTTCAACACGTCTTTTCTATTCTCATGTTCCCTCAGCTCGCTTACAAGGAATAATCCCCTCACATTTAGCTATGTGTGCCCCTATGTCTCAGAAAAAGGCTGACACACTTAGGTAAGCGGCCTTCCTCATTGTCTGGATGATGATTATAGAACCTGAATTGATCGTGCGACTATTCATTAATAAAGTGAGTGTTAGTGCGGTTGCTCCACAAACGACAATGCACAGATTGCACTTAATTCACAGTACCACGCCTAGCCACCCTAATCATTGCATTCGAGTAATGCGACTGAAGTTAAGCATGCATGCTTTGCATCTCCGTTCTATCTAGCGCAGTTGAATGGTTTCTATTGACATGAACATGCAGTCTTTCTCCTTATGAGTACGGGGCACCAGGATATCGATCCAGCAGTTTACTTATCTGTTTTTGGCTTCATATTGTACGCATCATCGTCTGACCCATCGAGCACTTTCTTGCTTTGCTCTGCATGGGACAATCATCTGGCGAGCATTTAGGCGCGCTGGAATGGCAAAGTTCGACCCGCGTGATGTTACAGTCATGTTTTGGTTTCCGATCACACAGACTTCGCGTCCTGTGGTTAGCGCTCTCTGAAAAAACAGAGTTTGTACCTTTCGCAGCCGTTTGTTTTACATGGAAAGAATCAATCAGTGAACCATGATTCTAGGTAGCGTGATCAACTTTTCTTCTCTTGAATGAACTTTTTGACTTGACATGTGTTTGACATTATGCGGTGGCCTTATTTGGTAACCTCAGTGTCATCATCATCACCTGTAAGAACCGCGTACTTGTTGTACAGTGGTTACAGTTGATATAGAGTCCTGTATGCACAGTACTCATTCCAAATAAAACTCAAAGAAGCTACAGCTTTTGCAAACCGGAAGAATTATTTCGTGTGCTGGAAGTGATGCGCTCTTCGTGGGTAAAAGTGCACATGTACGAACCACAAAACGCGTTATTTAGGGGAGTTTGCAACCGTGATTTTATGCTATAAACTTTGAATGGACTGTTAGACACGTATTCCTTTTTAGCGCCTTGGGCTTTAGTTTCTTTTGAGATTGTCCTGCGCCATAACGCAGCGCGGTACATTTCAAGTTTATTCGGTGATAAAGCGCCCTGAACAGAGTTCTTTCATTTTCACTCCGGTCGAAGCTACAGGAGCTGCGGTGCGGCTCAACCCAAGTAGGCTCAATGTGGACTCGCTACCTTAAGAAACTGTCAGTAATCCTTGTTAGTTGCACACGTAGACAAGCAAGTCTGGTTTAAAGTCCACATTTGCAAGAAACTGAATGTTCGGATGGAGTGAAGTAAAATTTTCTGAGATGTGATCTTCGTCGTTGTCATCACTGACAAATTGCCATAAAGACATCTTTCATGCTGGGATGCAGTTTTCAGACATATCCAAATTCCACCTATAGTTTCGCTACCCACTACTGCAAGGCCAGGGGGACTTCCACCGCCACTCCATCAATCTGGTCTTGGAAATAAAACTCAACAGTGAAAAGGGATTTCTTAAGGTCGTAGTTGGAACGGGACAACAATATCATTAGTAATTGTTTAGTCATGTAGTTAGCTGTTCCTGATTCAGCATCAAACGTACACATGTGGTGCTGAGAAACCCTACAGTCTTTAAAGCAGGTAAACTGGCATGTATCTCTTAAACTACACTTATCTACTCCTGACTTACAAAACTTTCGCTGACTGTTCAGCCAGTACGTAGTAGGGGAAATTCACTAAACGATCACTAGGTGAATGGTTATATAAGGTTAACGAGTCTCCTGGAATACGTAGGACTGTTGTATTTGACTTTCCATCGGTTTCAAAGCTCTATATTGATCGTTACTTATGTAAATACGCAGGGTGAATATTTGAAAAAAATTCCCGAGTAACCTGGTGCTATACCAGTAGAACACTGCCCAGTTGTCGAATGCTTTAAACTTTGCCGTGTACCAGAGTAGTCTTGTTTGTCAGACTTCCTTGTCGTTATGTACTCCCGGTCTCAAAATTCATTCGAATTTGACACTCCGGGTGCTTTGTTGTGGGTCTTGGTGAGAGTATATTTTCCCCTAAGCGGGAGACACAGAATTCACCGACGATGCTTACAAGCCTGGCTTCAAAACAGATTTGGCTTTCTGGATAGATTTCCATAGGATTGCCTAAATGGTCGTAAAAGTCTTCAAACTCCGTCTCATTGAAAGTCGAGTCATTAATACGAAAATACACTTTAAATATGAACTCCAAAAGATGGCGCTTTCATTCACAACCTTGTGAGAGAGGGCGTGGACACGTCGTATTCATACATTCCAATAGTGGTCGGGGAATTCCATATGTATGCTTGTAGCAACAACACCTTCTATGGTTACTTATCAAAGCCACCAGAAGGAGACCTGGTCCAACTCCATACGTACTAATTACTAGATCTAACTTCGGTACTAATCACTCGTTCCAATTTAATGTACTCAAGTTGAGGCTCTACAGATTAGACACCTCTGCTGCTCCAGGAAGTGTGTTACCCTTACCCCAGTTTATGTGAATGACGAAATCCGTTAACACTTGTGGCAAACATACGAGCAGTTTATATTTCCCTTCTTTTATTCAAATGGGTGAACCGCATGGCGTTTTAGATACTGATTCGCTAAGGATAATGGAGCACTGTTCCAGCAGTAAGGATGGTAGCCGATCGCGAGAAGAAGCCTTGTCTAACCCCAATTCCCGACACATTTTTTTCAGGTTGCCATGGCATTTTTAGGTCAAAATCCTCCGTGTTGGTGAGCAATACTGATGTATTTGATAAGCCTAAGTACCAGGGTTCATCACCTCAAGGTCAAGACTAGAAGATCGCAACTTTACTTTTGCTGGGCGGCTGCTTTTAGGCGCGTTTTACCTCAAGGTTGTTTTGAGGCTGACAACCTCATTAGTGCAGGTTTTTGAGGTAGCTGATCTTTGATTGGATTGCACAAGAAATCTCGCCGAATTCTGTACGCCTTTTGTAGTCGACATAATCTACGCATGGATGCCCAGGTAGTGAAAAACTCATCTAACTACAAGGCCCTAGACTTTTTCACATGAGTCAAGGGGATATGAAGAAGGAACAGTAAATCAAGGGATCACAGGCAATAAAAACTGACGTTGAAAACCTAGGGGAACAGGCACTGCTCTCTGTATGGGAGCATCAAATGCAATTGGTCTTACTTTGGCAAATACGATTGCAACATGAAGTGATGAACAAGATGATAAGATGGAGATACTCCACATCAGTGCGTTTTGGAAAACCAACTTTCTCAACCGTAAGAAACAGCGTGTTTCCAACAATAGCCAAATTAGAACCTGCGCGAATGCCGTTCTGGCATTTAGATAAATTGGGGACGTCATTAATGATCCCACTTTACAAGCAAATCGTATTTTCGTACCAGTTTTAGAAAGTTGATTGTCAAAAGTGATCACATCGTCGTTGGCGTACCAACATTATCATAGGGAATTACGAAATTTAGTCCATGGACTTACAGGGCATAACAATAGGAAAAGTATGGAGTCTTGAACAAGTTTAGATGTTGGTACTGGCAAGGACTTCTGTCCACCAAGGCATGTAAAACGGGTTACGTTACCCTGGGATGCACGAACACTTACCACAACTTTCCACCATATTATTATTATTTCATTTTGCTAGTTGTTTATTGCCTTTGAAATCACCGCTAGACAGACTAACGTTTTGGCAACTGTCTCAGAATTCGAGGGATTGGATTGCTGACTGACCGGCCGTTCTTTATATTGTCCCAGCAAACGTTTTCTGTTCAAAGTGTGCTGATGATGTACAGTCATTTGAGATTTTTCTATCCCAGGTTTATCCTGCGCTCGTGTTTACTTCAGCTTATTTCCTTTATTGTTTGTCCCCCCTTGTTATTCCACAAAATACTTCGTCGCCATCGGTAGTCATTACGTCATAGAAAACCAGGAAACGGTCATGCATTGGTTGCTGACGTCACTTCAGCTTAATAAAGTGGTCATGACACAAGCCCGATCAATCATTGGTTTCTAAATGCATCATCGACTGGCGCTATCAAAAACAACTGTGTAATCCGGTAAAATTGAACTTTTGTTCTTACCGTCGTTTACTGTAGAAAGTGAACGCAAAATTTATGTGAAGACTTTCACCTCTGAGCTTGACCGTTGCCATGTAATCTGAGTGTAGCTTCAACTAGTTGGCTGTACGCCCTAAAAATGGCAACTGCAAGAAACCCCTCCCCCCAAAGAAGGACAAATTTTGCTAACTTATGCATTCACAAATGTCTGGACATTATCAAGGCTCTCCTCACAGGAATGGAATGTGGCTTTTAGGGTAAATGACACAGGGAAGCAGGTACAAATTTTGCTAACTTATGCATTCACAAAGATTTGGACATTATCAAAACTCTCCTCACAGGCATGGAATGTGGCTTTTAGGGTAAATGACATAGGGAAGCAGGGTTCCTTCCACCGATAATGACCCCAGCGAGCCCACATTCTTGGAAATAAGCGCAGGACGACGAAATTCGGAAATATTTTGTGCTGCAGCACAACTAGGATTCCGGTTCTCTAGTAACCACCTGCTCAACACTAATCTGAATTTTAGACTACCTTTCCATGATTCCCCGATAATAGTCCTTCACTTTGTTTGCGATTGTTCCATTACAGAAAGTAGCTGAACGTTAAACATCCTGCATTCGCGCGGGAAAGGCTAAGCACGTGACCAGTGCACTCACAAATCACGTGTTCGATACCAGCTTCCAAAAAGCCCCATTCCTTGGAAATAAGCGCAGGACGACGAAATTCGGAAATATTTTGTGCTGCAGCACAACTAGGATTCCGGTTCTCTAGTAACCACCTGCTCAACACTAATCTGAATTTTAGACTACCTTTCCATGATTCCCCGATAATAGTCCTTCACTTTGTTTGCGATTGTTCCATTACAGAAAGTAGCTGAACGTTAAACATCCTGCATTCGCGCGGGAAAGGCTAAGCACGTGACCAGTGCACTCACAAATCACGTGTTCGATACCAGCTTCCAAAAAGCAAGCCCCATTCCCTCAGCCTGATCGATTGTGACCTAACCGTTCAGAGGTCATCCGCAAAAACGCTGTCGATAGAGCAGAGTTGAGTCTGGTAATTGATCAGGTGGCTGTTGATCTGTTCGCCGAGCTTGGCAATTGATTTGCTAGCGTTTCGTCACCATTCGAAGATACATCTTCAGTGAGCTGTTGGTTGGGTAGTCTCTTTCGTCACCATTCGAGGACACATCTTCAGTGAACCTTTGGTTGGGTAGTCCCTCTCTTCGCGCATGCGTTTATGTAGTTTACAAAGAGCACTGACTTTACCTTAATCAGACAGTGATTCCCATGTGTGAGAAAACGAAAGACATACTTGTGAGTCGCTTGGTTTTAAGCTCTAACCAAAATGAGCTCAAGTATTATCCATTCAGCTTTGTAAGCTATTTATGAATGTACCTGCCTGATGAGGTCTTATTGAGAGCACTGCTCGCAGCCATTGTGTTCTGAGCACAAGTGGGACTACTTAATGGGGTTGATTTCAAGGGACAAATCTGACAAGGATCACTTTTCTATTCGTCGTATCTTCCATCTTCGCACCTTCTCCGGTACGTCAAAAGTCGGGAACAAATAACCTCTATCTCATATTATACGAATTATAGATACACGTCTTTTTCTCTTCTCAGGTGTAGCAAATTGGCGATTAATCGAAGTTTTTGAGACAACCGGCATTTTATTCATTCTGAGAAACCCCAGTAAATGCACAGAGGATTTTTATCTTCCGGATCGGTGGTCTTTCAAGGAGTGTTATTCTGACAAGCTTCCACAATTAACTTTATCTTCCGGATCCGTTGTCTTTCAAGGAGTGGAAACATGTTATGCTGACAACCTTCCACAATTAACGTTTGTCAAAACCAAGCAACCTGGAGACACTTATTCGTCGCCTACTGTCCATGTACACGATATCACGGCTGGATAAGTGCAAACGTTCCAGTGAGGAAGGTAATTAACTCCACGGAAGTGATACTGAAAAATGGAATGAGCTCTAGATTTTTCTACCGTTATAAAAGGATAGCATTGGTGACAATGACTGCCGTACGGCTCGAAAGTCGTTTTGAGTGTAGTAAGAAAAAAGGGCAGAATTCTTCATTTTTCCCATGGGTTCTTCTTTTCATGCTATTTACGAGATCTCCGTTCCGAAGAAAAATGGCTTTCTGGACCTTCCCACCTCTTTCATCACTCTCTACGTAGATTCATGTCATCTAATCAGCTACTGTAGTTAGGGCCAAGCATTTGTCTATACACAACGCTTGAGGCTATTCCCAAAACTGATTTGAGCTTATTTTGAAGGGCCTGTCAAATTAAGCGCTTTGTCTTGTTCATGGCCATTTGCCTGGCAATTGGTAGGTCTTCAAACCATTGCTCTGTCAACCAACATCCACTTAACTGAACAAAGTTTCCTCCATTACGTAGAAAAGGCAGACAAAGTGCTCGATAATTACTAACCTACTAACCACCACTGTCTCTCAGTTTTAACACACAAGCATCGGGTTTGAGCTTTCCAGAAGCATCATTTTTCATCTCTTGAGGATGCAGAAGAAATGACAGGAGTAGCTTCAAAGGCCTGAAAAGAATATTTTACGTTATACTAAGTCAAAGGCACATGGTTGAGCTCATGCTAAGCTGAATCTAGACGTTCCTAAATTTGCGTGCTATGCATATAGCCGGTGCTAGACACCTACCACATGCAGATTCACTTTTTTAAATGGACCTTTGGATCACAACTAGTTCTTGGATATGTGCAGGGGAACCGAAATGGTCAAAGCCCAGTCATCAACAACGGACCAATAAAGAAATGGAAATTCTCCAGTTTGAAGAAAAGCATTTTGTGCTGAGTAAACTGCAGCATGAAGCTGGATGGTCGGGTCATAGTAGCCCTTGAGCGAACTATTCTTACTGAACTGTTTTTGATCATGATGGAAGCCATTCCATATCAACTGATGAAGTTGGTGATGCATTAAATAACAATGTCATTATAAATGATGCTGAATTAAGACCTAATTTACGGATGAATTTTGGTTTAAAGATGTTAATGCCATCTTAGGTTGCGAGAAACAAGAGACATTTAATAAGTATTTTCTACACAGTACCAGTGGAAGAAAGTTGTCTAAATAAATGTGTATTTGCAATGCACTACTCATAAGTTTGCTTAAAACTGGTCGACAGCCCATGACCGGTTTCGCCCTTCTTGGGGCTCATCGGGTGGGCGTCCGTCAATCTTGCGTTCTGCTTGAAACCAGATTGCACGAAATTAGTGAAGTACACTCATTTGCAAACTAATTTGGTTTTGACGGCAGACTCACCCGGAACCCAGCTGAATCACTCGTTTGTGAACTGAATGTGCGATGACAACTGAATGTACTGCACCAGACCGCCTCGTGTTTCAGTCGCTGCGATATTCGAGAAATCGCGATACACGTATATCTGTAATGCACTACTCACAAGGTTGCTGAAAACAAACGAGAGATTCAGCTGGGTTCCAGATGAGTCTCTCGAAAGAACAAATTAGTTTGCAAATGAGTGTACTTCGCCAAAGTTGTTTAGATTTTAAGCCAGAACTTATATTTATGAATTGGGGATCTTGGAGGTTTTATGATGGATGATCACTCCAGTATCCTTTAGCTAGTGTCCACTCACCCAACTCAATGATGGCAATTGCTTTTATGCTGCACTTGGCCCATAGGAACGGGGCATAAACCTTCTCTGTGAATGGCCTCAATTTCAAGGGGACGCAGAATAACTTAAGTCTGACATAGACCGCTGTTGTGCACACTTACGAGGAAATGTCACCTGTCTTCGGAGGTAGCCCACTTTGAAAGCACTGCCACATAAAATGTATCCTGATACAGAACATAATGAGGGGTACTCAGCCTCAGTCATTGCATATGGAATCTGTTTGATTTGTGAACATAAGATTAGATAGTATTAGAGTAAAACAACAGTAAATGAAGCGCGCAGCTTGTTCATCAACCACACACTTCAGCGTTTTCACGTATACCTTGAGTTTTTGGAGGCTGTCAGCCTTTGAAAGAAGCCCACTTAGATACTTGGTTGACAGGTCAGTCCTGACTGTCCGGCCCATCACCCCTCTGGGGGGGCTAAACAGTTGATGAAGTATCAGGTTTAAAAACTTTTTTACTCTTGCCTGTGTGAAAGTTGCAACAGCGAAGTTGATTTAGGTGGCTCAACGAAGAAAGGACACAGTAAGTCGTGGTGGGAAGGTCGATTTGTGCGCATGTAGGACCCGCTTCGGCATCCAGCAAAAACCACCTTAAAGGCACATACTGTGTGACACGACAAAATAGCCACAGACCCTCAGTAAGGCGGAAGCGCAACGTTCAGGCATAGGTAGCGACAGTAGTGCTCTCACCACTAATCCTATATGGAAACCAGTGCCTGGCCTGTGGTGCGCACTTTATGTAGCAGATCTGACTAGTTAGAGGCCCCCCAGGACAGGAGATAACATGGCCAAATACGCCGAGAATTTAACGTTCTCACACTGCATGATATGTGAAAATCTGTTGACCGAATTTGTCGAAAACGAGATTTTCCAATGAATTTAATGCTAGCTTTAAAACTCTTCAACAAACTCGTAGCTTGTGTGCATTTAATGATGAGGATTCTGGTCGAAATAAACGAAAGCCTGTCTAAATATATACTCCAAATCCAAAGGGAACGTCCGAAAATAGAACCACGATAAACAACAACACGATAGCAGCTACTTCATACGAGGATCTTTAATGTCAAATGACGATAATTCGTTCAGTAAACGTCAGAATGTAGATGGAAGATGACGAACAACAGTATTCGCTTTTTGCACAATGGCGTTGATGACGCTGCCGAACGGACAGTGGCGTTCAGCATGCGGTGCAACCTTTGACGAGGGCCAAATGAATACACTATTTTATTGGCTTAATATACTATTCATAAGGTTCCGGGAACCTCTTAGACAGCCCACGGTCGGTTTTGCTCTTTTTGGGGCGCAGTTTCCGAGTTTCCGTCAACCCTATGTTCTGCAGGAAACTAGCGAAATGCACTCACTTGCATGCCAAGTTAGTTTTGTCAAGAGACTTGACTGGAGCCCAGTTGAATCCCTCGTAAGTGATTTACTTGAGACAAGCAAAAACGAGGGATTCTGCTGGGTTTCGAGTGACTCTCTTGTCAGGACCAAACTGTCGAAATACTGTTTTATTGCTCAAAAAGAGTAGAAGTGATCAATTTATTTGGCCTTCTTTGTCGTCATTCTGATAAGAAACTGTCGGCCACATCCCCTGACAGTTTTAGAACATAAGAGAGTAATTGACTGAGTTCTGTAATGTGCGTTCAAAGACGTAACGGTTAAGCAGAGAATGTGTTGATTCTATTAATAGGTTGGTTTATTCTTCAACTGCAATGCGGGATACAGCTAGGGCTGCGTTTTATATTTTATTTTGCCCTTGCAGATTGTGTCATGAGAAGCTATACGAAAGAGTTTCCTCTCGTAACATTGCACCGTGTGTTCAGTTGCTTGGAAACGTCATAAACGAGATATTCAGCTGGGTTCTAGGTGAGTCTCTCGCAAATCAAATTTGTTTGCAAATGACTCTATTTCGCTAAACTGTAGAATACTTCATCTGGTTTTTTGTTCGGACAAGTGGGCCATTAAAATGATGCGTTGAAGTGTACATACCGTGGCATCTGAAGATCATGGGAATACAGGTGAATGTTAGATGTAAAGTGGGAACTTAAAAAGGCTTCCCCACTTCGGCGGATGTTAAGGTGTATACTGATATCACACACAGAACATGACGGGTTTTGGACTAATGTTTGGTGACCTGGACAAGAAGACTACGTGAACTGAGTAGCAGAATAGTTTAAAGGTGCCTTTGTCTGGTAGCCAACAACACCATTTCATCATTTAGTACCAATAGCTGTCAGACAAGCGGGAGATTACATGTTTGATACAAACGTATCCGTTTTCGGATAAGCACGTCACGCCGTGTAGAACTGAGACAACCAGGAGCGGTTTGTACTGGGCCACGCATGGAATCGTCCAGACACTCTGAAGTCGTGCAAACCAAAAAGAAGAGGACCAGGGAGTGAATTAACCATCAGCATATCCAACCAATAGGTTATTCACAATTTCGAAGAGAATTAACCATCAGCATATCCAACCAATAGGTTATTCACAATTTCGAAGAGAGAGAGAGTGCGCAAATTAGGCGCACTTTAGTTAACTGTTGCTCGCATACCATATGCGCACCTGTCACGCAAACCTTTCACCATCATTTCTCACCTATTTAGACTTAGTTTTAGCATAGGGTTGCGTGCGCTATTCATGAGACATGAGTCCAGTCACTTGAATAAAGCAGAACCCTAGGCTATTCAGTTAGTATCTAATTCGCCTCCCACCGCCACCCTACCCACAATCTGGTATTCAATAGGCAAGACTTCCATACGTTTTGCCACACCCATAGTACGCACACCATCGAGAATCTGGCAGTTTTTAAGAATCAAGAAAGCCTGTATGGAAGCACGCGATGATGGTATTCAAAAATACGCTTTGTTACGTTATTCACGCCCCATAAGTTACCTTCTTTCCCCACTTTTTTCATCCGTTTTCTGTTTCCCATGCCTAGTTTGCAATATTAACTTGACCAACCCCACCCCGTGAGACTGTCGTTATTTCAGTCTCGTGAACATTTCACCAGAGCAGAAGTACCTCGTTTGGTAACCAAAACACACCTCCCTTGACCATCCCTTTCCACCAACTCCTAGGAAGTATTCCATTCAGTTGCTAAAAGTGTTTCCAGTTTGAGAATGAAACCAATTCCGGACAGGTTTACGAGGTTCGGTTCATTCAGATTGACGTTAGGAGGTTCAGTACCGTTTATCGTCTGGCTTTACACGGTTCTTTGACTTATGTGTATGTGTGTGCAAGTTGTATCGCCACATCAATAATCTAGTGGTTTAGTGATGGAAAGCTACTCTAAAAAGGCTTGTGGCAATCTTCATCGTTTCTGTTATTGCCTGGTTTTTCCAGTAATGTGTACTACTCTAATGTGGAGTTGCCGAATCACCGATTTTAGGTTCGCTATCGCAGCTCAGTTCATCATGCGAAAATTCGTCTGCAAAGCTAGCAATCGCCAGCTCAAACGTCCGTCTGATCACTAGTATTTTGAACTGTGTTTGTGATGAAAATTTTTTGTGGATATGGAAACCCACATAGTCGCATAGATTAAGGCTGTTTCATCTTTGTTTGGCGTCACTTGCTGCGACTTATCTCTATCATCGGTTACTGGCAGAGTTCCACAAACCATATTTTCCACTGTATCTTTCTTATATCGTCGGTCCCCCAACCGGCACAAGTTGTAATAGTTGCCTCTAAGTTCTCGCAGGAAATATCAGTTTATTACCTAAACTTACCTCTGCGGACCGTGAGAAATCTATGGTCAGAAACTGTACGGAATACTGCTGTGTATTGCACAATAATGAAGTGACGAGATAACTGGACTGAATCACAATGACCAACTTACAACCGGGCTTTAGAAGGCAGTCTTCCAATCTGTGAGCAATAGACACACGATACTTGTAACACTGCGCCTTCCCAGTATTGCGTAAAACCACGAATCCAACAGACATGGAACAGCCGGTATTCCCCTTATATTTGGCACTCGTTGAACGTGTACAGACAAAGAACTTTCAACCGCCGAATAACAATTGACATTAACCAGTTCAGTATTAAATACCTGAAAGATGCCCCAAAACCGATGATGAAGTATGCTTGGGGCCATTTCTTCACTACCATAAATAGCTGGCTTGGCCTTCCTTTCACAGTATACTACAACAAATATATATCTGTGATTAAAACACGCTCATTTGAACCCGATTTGGCTTTGATGGGAGACGGTTTTCTCCAGCCGAATGTGCTACACAAAGACCGCCACAGATTTCAGTTGGTGATACGTTTGGGATAGCCCAATATATTGCCTTTTGTTGAAGGATAATCACTCCTCAGGTTGTTAGGAAGTCCTCCATGAGTTCCGGTAACCTTGTGAATAGTTTCCATGAAGGAAATTACTCGATAAATATAATTCACATTTCAGTTATCAACGGGGTACCAAAACAGATTTTATAGTATCATTCTGATGGCCTACCTTCGTAATTTCGTTATCTGAAGGTATTCTGCAGGTTTTGCACCACAGTGAAACTCGGGGTAACTAGCCGGAAAGTTTTCCGGGTAACACACGGTCGTAAGAAATACTCCACAGCATATCAATTGAATCAACTCACTTTTGTGTATAAGCACACGTGAACGCGACTAGAGCAACTCGCCCATTCATTCTGTCGATTCATCTAAAAAAGAAGTATTTATTCAGTTTTCCAGTTTGCATTTTTATCCTATTGAGATAACAGAGGATTGTCACACCAGGCAAGCGTAACAGTGATATTAGGGACTTCGATCTCTACAGCTAAAATCTGCTCATTGGTGTTGAAATAATCGTCCCCCTACAAAAATGTCTTTCATCAGGGAGAATGTCTAGTTTGATGACTAAAATCAATTTAGAATCCAGCCACGGTTAACACTCGCAGCGCCAAAGGTTCATGTAGTCGGATTCGTGGTGTCCACTTGTTAGTGATTCAACAGGGAGATGATGCGTGATATATTTTTGTACGCCCTGACAAACGGCAGTAATTTTGACATTATCTTACCTACGCTTCTAACCAATGACTGTTACAGATGTTTAAATGGCAGAAATTTGTCAGATATTTGTTGATGACCTTGTCGTGCATAACCCAAGTAAACGGTCACACCAGAGACTACAAAACTCTGTCACTTCTGTGTCGACTGGGCAGGCTACCTGCGAATTCAGTTATTCGTATTTGAACTGTGCGTAGCTCACCAAGTCGCAGGTACAAGCGCGTTCGACTAGTTTTCCAATACATCGGAATTTTAAATTAAAAAATCAGTACCTAGATTCTCTGCGTTGTAGTTGCTCTTGACAAACATGTTTTTAAGAGCATTCGAAAACCCCGAATGAAAGCTTCAGGTTTCCGAATTATAACTTCTCCACCTTCTAGCATCATCCGACCAGCAAGACAGTTTGACCCGCAGCTGAGCATACACACCGAGCACCTGCTTTAACCGCTTGCGTACACTTGAGGGCATTCGGACAAACCAAGCTTGCCAAACGCACCCCACCAAGTCTAGGCTTTCCTTTGGTAGTGGAAACACAGGAACAACCATGACGACGGAAACTGCCGCAGACGAAGACGATGGTTAACCGCATGTTGATTGCTATCACATCACGGTGCGGTGCGGTGCGGTGGCAATGCTGTCTCTGCTCGGTCTGCATACATGGTCGCACATCACAACCACCGACACCATCATGCCCTATCGGCATCAGAATCTCAATCCGTTTGTTCGATTGCAACAACCAGGGCATTTTGCTGGGAAGAGCTAGCGTTCATCAGCTGTGCGTCAGACCGAACGGATGGACGCACGTGTGTGCGCTTGCCAGTGCGTGTGCGAAGTAGCTGAAGGACAGTCTCGGTAGTCATTCGGCGACAATCGCGTTATGTGGTTGGACAGCACGCTGCCGGTTTGCAGGAAGCTAGGGGTCTGACGTTATCGCAGTCCGTAATCTCTCTATCATGTCGACACAAGGGATTGTAGCTAAGTCAGTTCCTGGGGAGAGGGTGAACAATGAAGTTAGATGAATTAACCGCCATCCAGAGCGCATGAAAAGCCGACTCGATCGTTCGTTCTCTCCTAGCAAACCTGAAATTTTCGGGTCTTTTTTGGGTTCATGGAAATCCGATCGCCGAGCAAGCATTATTGTGACGTTATAGAATGTTTCATGTATGGAATGAAGTCCACTTAGGCGAATTAGGTAGCCCAGAGGAGGGCTACACTAACTTATCGTCAGGGGTTCTATTCCAGGATTGTGGCTATGCTCACTGTTGGTGAAAGTCACTCAGGTCTGACATAAACTTCAATCATTTATTCGAGGAGACCAACAAAATTGCCTCCGGATGACACAACAGAACAAAAGAACTGATTAAAGTGACACTTCCGGAAGTGCTTGCAAGTTCATTCGTTGGTATTTAGTTAACATAACTGGTTCGATCTTGGGACAACGATAAGTGCCAGATGCCTGGCGCATCTCCTGGAACGTTCGTAGTACGAATTTATTCTCGTTTTGATTGCTTCTGTCTGGGTGTGGGCGACCCCGGGTTGGCAAAGTCCTCGTGAAAATCTCGGTGTGCCTAGCATCTTTTAACCGAAAGTGTGCCACCACAGAACGATCCGATTATTTATACTGTATATTCGGGATCCATATGAATGAGCAGAAAATGCTGCTGGCCAGTAATATTTCCCTAAGACATTCAGTTTCCTGCTGTAAAGTTACTGGTGACTTCGTGACTGTATGTGACGGACTCTCAGAGTGAAATGCAAGGTATGAAAACACCGCGGCTTTTTATCATCATATCCAACACCAGAGTCAGACCAAATGAGATAGATAAACGAACAGTTTTTAATAGGAACCTGAAAACGGACCCGGTGGTTGCACTGTTGACGGATAATGACCTAGGTAGTGCGGGACTAGATTGAAAATGGAAAATGAAAGCAGCATGGTAAATTCCTTTGGCTCAGCTTACGAGGTTGCCTAGAACTCTTCAACAACCCACTACCTAGTTCGGTCTTCTTCAACCGAATTCCCTTCAACCTTGTACACTAACTTAACGTCTAAGTGGCCAAACTTGTGAGGCACACTAGCGTACAGCTTGGTGTTCGAGTAGAGAACAAGGCTGACGAGAATTGCGCCTACATAGTAAGTCACAAGAAGAGCAGAACCGACACTTGGTTGTTGAGAGCATTTCGCACCCTTATTTCAAGAAAAGCTACTTGGATACCTCTAGTATCAAACCAATTGAAAGACGGGACAGCACTACCGTTAGTCGAGGAATATCATAAACGAGAAATTTAGCTAGGAGTTACCTGAGTTTCTCGTTACAGTTAGCTTAATTTGCAACTGTTGTTTGATTCTGATTTTGTGTGTGGAAAAATCTAGCGTGCGTAAACCAAATTAGTTGGTGATTACTCTAATTGACATGTCCAGTAATGCAACATTGTGGTATGAAATGATATACGGAAAACGGTATTTCGATCGATTACCGTGTGTTGAAAAAGTGGCATTTTTTAAGAAAGAAAAATGGACCTAATAGTTTAGTTTTCCAGTGCGAGTTGCTCATTTGTCCCCTTTTTGATTGTGTTTTCACTGATGCCGGTCCACTCGTTCATTCCCTATGTTCTGCTTTGCACCGATTATGGGTAGTTAGTTCCTTTCAGATTGACGGTCAACCAGGAATCGTCCTAACAATGAGGCTAGTCATTTGGACACTCAGCAGATATTCCTGATTACCAGTTGACTAGCCAGTGTGAATGCATTCACTCGAAGTGATGATGACTGGCTTCTCGAATGAAGAGTTTTATCCTGGTGGACCTCCGTTGACACGTTGAAAATTCGCTGTGACAGGTTCAAAAGTCATCCTAGTTTAGCCTGCCACATGATGCAGTCTATTCCCAATCAGTAGGAAGAAGCTATACAGCCACTCACAAATTAAACTTTAGTTTACTTGGTGAATTCTTATGTTTAAATCAAACTATGTCTAGAGTGTTTCTCGGAAATAAATTCTTATCAACGTCAGTATTTTGATGGGCATATTCGTTACTCTGGCCACATTAAAAAATGATGACTCAGCCAGATTTCCCAACTTACCAGTCTGTCGATGAAAATCAGGTTGGTATGATTTAGTAGGGCTATCTGTCAAAACGTTTAGTATTCGTTCAGTGATATACAGAAGTCAAATATCTTGATGGAAAGAATCGAAAAATGCATCCGTACACTGCACAGAATTTCGTCGTATCCACATATATTACTGGTGATCTGATAAGCCAATGGCATGTCTGTCTCCAAACCATCGTCAATCCGGTGTACGCAGGCTGTCGCTCAAGATTGTTCGTCTTCACATTTATTGCACACTTACAGACACATATGTAGACCGACGGTAATACTCGATTCCCTTCTAGGTTTCACCTAGAGTCCGACCGGACTGGTTGTACTCAACCTACAAATGATGAGTTGTGACGTATTCGTGGCAAGTGAATGACAGATAGGCTTGATGTGCTCACAGAGTGGGGGAACGGATTGATTTACTGTTTTTTTAATCCAAACTAATGCATATTCTTCTGTCTATGTATGCCTGTATTATGTGTGATAAATAGGTAGAGCATAACAGAACAGCTCAGAGTAGCAAGCTGATTCTTATCGTACCCGGGTTGGCAGAAAAATTTGTCTATGATGTCACTCGGTGATGGAGGCGAATTTTCTATTTGGATGTAAAACACGAAGTAATACAGGGACAAAAGTGAACAAACCACATTCCGTACACAAGAGTTAAGGGTAAACAATTTTTCGCACAGTTTTCTGCTCAACGTGTGCGAAGGTTTCACAATGAACTCACTGGAACTCTGTTTTTTATTTTCTATTATTTCCATAATTGTGCTCCTGAGAAAGACCATCCACCCTGACCTAATTACGAACAGTAATCACCGTCTTGTAAAGCTTCACCCTCTAAGTTTTCCGAAACATTCCCCACGAGCTCTTATTTGCGATAACATACGGCACATTTAGGCAGAACTTCTCTTAAAATCATTCTGTTTTCTCCTGAGTATCCCTGTGGCAACTCAACACTTACCGACTGGGTTTAGAAAACAGATTACTGGTCCGTGAAATGAACACGATTAATCGTCGGGCACGTGAACGTAATACGAACAATGACTTTAGCTCGGTAGAGAACGACACTGTCAAAGGTGACGTGTGAACGATGTTCCTTAAGTTTACACCCGTTCCAAGAGCTTGCGCGCATCACCACATTCGTCCGTATCTGTCGTACCTTCGCAGGCGTCCAGTAGGCTGACAGCTGTTGACGGACATGCTGGATTTGGATACGAACCATTCATGTATCGGAACGGTAGGATGAGTAGATCTGCTGTTTCGGCTTAAAGATGCTACACATTTCATCAGTATCTATGTTTGAATAACGACTACCCACATCCTGGGCAACCACAACACTTACGCAACTTAAACTGCAGAGGTTGAACCAGACCTGAAAGATTGTAAACATTTGTTTTTACTGACTTTACTTAGAAGAGAAATAATCTTACTCGATCAAGATGTCCGAAAGAGAAAAAAAGGCTGCGATGTGTAGTGTTCAGCCGAAAATTCAAGCATATTTAATTCGAACTAGAAATTGAGTGAAGACGTCCGCGTAGGGACAGTGTAGCATTTGTTGCATCCTTTTATCGCGCACAGATTTCAAAAGGGCAAACTACCTATTCCGTCATAAGGAAGTTAAGTTTCCGGTAATAGTGACAAAACAGCATATCAGCCGCCACGAAAAATGGATGAGTTATAGATTCAGCTGTGATACAGAAAGAGTTTATTTTGACTGAAAATCACAAGAGACTGTAGGGTTCCGAGCCCTTTTAGTAGATGTCAGGTAGCTGTAGCGATGAACTCGTAGTAGCTCATTTGTTAGGACGCAAAATCACCGACCGGAAAGTCCGTATTCCTAGCCTGCTTGCGTGTCTCCTCTGAATAGCATGGCAGCAATGCACCGAGGAGTTGTTACAGCTGAAAGATTTACATATCATTTACACATCATTTATATTGATGTGCGCCAAAACCGGATAATTTCTTGATACTGTGCAAGTTTGATAACAGACAAGAAGTTAACTTTCCCACAAAATGAAGTTTTGGTAAATTAGTCCTGTTCCAAAAAATGGTGATTTTCGTATCAATATGGTAGGCAACATCACAACTGATACCTTCTTCCCACTAAGAATGCCTACGGTGAGCCCGGGGAATAACTGCGTATTTGAAAACGTCATCCGATTCGTCACTGGTGTATTATATAGAGATAGGAAAATTTTGACCCCTATTATCAAAATTTTGGTAAAAACAGTGTTCGTTTTCCATAGTCAAAAGGTTGTTTTAATGCCGACCCAAGGCAGATTTATTTGGATTCCACACTACACCCGGTCCGCACTCTTATGGAAAACGATGGAAGGAAACTAGCTACTTCACGGGTTCCGTCATATAACTTACAGGTTTCATCACTCTAAGTTGAGAAGTTAAGATACCCATGAACAACTGGTCCTGATACTTATTTTAAGAGCATTTATGATGGAACATGTTACAGGGAGAAGCCCACAGACCAGATCCTTTTGCTGGAGACCCCAGTTTGGCCACATTACATTGACAACGAAAGGCATGCAGCAACACATTCATTCTCTAGCAACTTTCTAAGATGCTTTACTGTTTCCCATAGACGTTTGGATTGGCGTGTTGACGTCCCGGCTGGAATTTTTAGCGACAGTGACTAGAAAGCTAGAGGACTGCGGTCAACTTGTGGGACGCAGTAAGAATTCACATCCCAGATAAATCACAAATAAACCTCCCCATGAACCTGGGAATATAAGGTCGAAGTCTAGTGGGGATTTTGTATTTATCTGTGCTCAGAAATCACTCCCTGGACAGGAACTTGATTACGCACAGAGATGGCTCAGATGGTCTGGAGCGGCTTAGCCACCATATGCTAAAATGAGTCCTTTTACCTACTTAACTCTTGGGTACTGTGAGATAGAACGCCTTTTTGCTCACTCTCATCTGGGAAATGAAAACTCTATGGTTTATGCAAAAATTGTCCTAGATGAAGGCAACTTTATGTATCGTCACTAGGGAGAGATGATTTACTGAAGGAGTATTCCAAAAATAAAAATGATTCAGAAATTCGCAATATGCTCTATCCTTTCTAAAGAGTCCCCACCGCGAAAAAGACATCCCTGGAGGTGACGGACTATTTAAACATTCTTTTTACTGATTTTTCAGATGCTGATTTACTCCTTTGAAAGAACCACAAAGTGAAAATTTCCCACACCGTCAACGCAGGTCTAGTAGTGAACCGTCACATGAATAAGCTTATCATAGACATTACTGGTACCCTAAGCCTTTATGTTATTTAGTGTTTCTTGACTGTACCTTGTCATTAGTAACCCTTGGCTGCATATAGCAACAAAAGAGGGAACATTCCGCAATAGTACTGCGGGCTAATGGTAAGAAGACTATGGGGTAGGATGAAACAAAAAAACTAACAATCCTTCAATAGTTGCCTCCAATAGCGTCGTATGCATAATAATTTATTTGGAGTATTCGAGAAATACACTCATTTGCAAATCATAAACTAGAGATTCAGTTGAGGCTTTCGTGAAAACCAAATAACTTTGCAAATGAGTGTATTTCTCGAAAACATCCAGTTTGTGTTCAAGTAGAACATAATGTTGACGGAAACTTGGGGACTGCGCCTATCTGATGAGCCCCAAGAGGGGCGAAACCGGTCGTGGGCTTTCAAAGGGTTTTCAACAACCTTGTGAGTAGTGTCCTTTATTTGGAGTATCCTTTTGGTTTAAAAAAAGCCCCTTTAGTACTCCCTTTTCATCAGCACACCATTCGGGATCATTCGAAATGACCTGTAGTTGGAGGGATTCCCTAACCTCCTGTTAGGTTTCATGACAGGGCTACAATCAAGCGATAATACAAACTTTTATACGTTTATCATGTGGGGTCATACAGGAATTATCGAAGCAAAACCGAGTACAAAATTAATTTGATCTCGTAACACCAAAGTTACTTCATCATGTATAGCTTCAGGTCGGATAGACTACTGATAGATACACTCCTTTGGGTTTGCACAGATGTACGTGCTTGCGCAGACCATGTTTTCTTGAGCACCTGACCCTCCAGTCTACTGCGTTCTGAGGCTTTCTTTGATTGCAATTATAAGCCACGTTTGACAATGGCTAACAGCATGTGCATCCGATATTTATCGATTGCTATTTCCAATCACGCCAAAACCTGGAAGTTTGATCTTTTCTAACTAGAAAACAGTTCATTGGAGGACAGAAAAAGTCGTCCTGCTGCACTAGCACGGTGGGGCGAGTATAATGGGTTGCTTTCAGTTAGAAAGTGAGGATCGTCCGTAATTTGGGAGAATTGGATCATGAACACCCTGTTCAGTTGGCCTGCATTAGCAAATAAAACTAGGACAGTGTCCCCTTTGTTATTTCAAATGATTTTTCGGCAGCTGTGCTCGTTCTGCCACAATCTTACACCGTAGAGATAAAGTATTTATTGTTCGCTTATCATGGGATTTTGCTAGCACGGAAGATTCATGCAGCAAAAAACTGGAGTGGAAAATTGCTCCGTCGAATGTGCTTATTAGGCTGATAGATCTAAAAACGACGGATCGTTGCATCCAATTTCCGCAATCGTGTCCATTACAGAAGCTGAAATATATATGTATGTGTAAACCCAATTAGTACCCAGAGCACGCACCTCAGAAAATGCAGGGAAACTTTTTAAAGCACCCGAATCTAATTGAACTTTGATTGTTTTGGCAAATGAGGCGGACGATTTGGTTTGCAGTCACTTCACCTTAGTTTCACTTCCATCCCGAAGGACCAGCAAAGAATCACGTGACAAATATAGCTGGGTCACACAAGGCGTCAGGAATCGGTCAGACATAATGATCTCTATTAGTCTGTACGCGTAAGCGCTTTGGCGAGCATTAGTCGGGAAGTCCCGAAAAACCGTACTTTGCATCCGCCTCTTGCTCCCTCAACCATGAGTAGTTCTAGTTGGTGTACCAGCTCTTACGCACCAAAAGCTAGTCAAATTGGCCCATATATCATGTTGTAACGTTCAACTAATGAGTTCAGTCTCTGTTGGAAAAACGACCATTTTGTACTATTATTGCGCGTGTACGCGTGTTTCTCGATGAGTCAGCTATGCACGTAGAATCATCGTGCTGACAGCTCGAATAGCGTGTGCACCAAATTATCGCTCCAGGGAGCCTGACAGTTCGATTTTGGTGGTAATGGGCAGAGAGGAGGGTGTGTTCGCTGCGAATAGAAAATAATTTCCTCATTCAAACCCCTGCATGTCCATATGGCACCTCTGAAGTATGGTGACAGTGAAAAAGGATGCTTCGAAGAAGGGAAGCTATGGGAATTAACTCCGACGGGAAGTGCTATTGTTTCCCCTACTCGGGCAGAGCGGGCCTGTCCACAATTGAATGCGTCGCCCTAATTTTTCCACACCCACACACGTTTTTTTTTAATTCAGTGAGTTTGATGGCAGTGGTCTGCGAAAATGAAGACTGAACGGCATGCACTGTACATTTGCCCAAAGTAAATCTGAATGGCGATAGAGAAATCCATTGTTGGGAAGTCCATAAATAACCCAGACATGTGTGAATGGTCCTCGCGCTTTTTATCAGACTTACCTGAGTCACTTAGTTGGCGAGTACAATAAACTGCTCAGTAATCAAAGCCATATGATGCAAGTTTATCTAGCCGACACGACAGACTTGTTTCCTACGCATGAAAAAAAATGCATCAACGACACAAATAAATAGCCACCCTCCCATTATTCCCTTGTTCACAGTCGATTCATGATGGTATTTCGTGGAAATTTACGTAGTTCTTAGTTAGTTACTTTTTAATTCTGTTCACACATGGTTCCGAATATCAAGATCACTGCTCATTTCTTCAAAACCACTTATTCTTAAGCAAAATTAAATTGAAACAAAAAATGTTTCTTCTTTCTGTTCAACTGTAAGATGGCACTTAGAAAAAATGATTTACTATCATCATTCACCATTGTAGTATTTCTCTTCTCGGTCGAGTGTGTATTCATAAGTCGTTTAATGTGGAAACCCTCAAATTTGGCGGAGTTACTTGACCTCGGAGAATAACCTGACCGCGCATTAGGTCCACTGCAGGTTGTTCGGGAATACGCATACAACCACCTACATTGCTGGTGCAACCATGGTGATACACGGTGATTACATTGCAGTATCACCGAAATTCTACGTTTCTATACATCACAGACTGCATCAGACTGAAGTATCGCGTTTTCAGGAATAAAATGAATGGAAACATTTTCAATTCAGTCATTTTTCGGCGCTGTAATCCATTTGAATATACTACGCAAAGACCGATTAATAGTTAGATATTATGATACTCAAGATACCACGATATGTTTTCTTCCCTTAGCACACTATTCATAATCCTGTCAGATAACACTGAGCAAACTTACGAATACTTTATTCTATCAAGAATAAAATGAGTCAATTATCTGATAGGTATTTCCATGAATCTGAAGACATAACGTTCAGTGACACCACAATAAGTGTATTTAGGCACCGTCTGAGTTACCCTGTTAAGAAAACACAGTCGAAAACTAGATTCGACAAGAAAACGTCGTGTGTTGGCGAAATAAACCTATTTTCATCATTACATCAGGGTTACCGAGAGACCGAATATCTCAGTTATGGTATTCTTACGTTCAATCTGTCGTTGATATCAGTGCAATTTGAAAATCTGTATATTTCGCCGGCTATGTAAGATTTCCTGGTCATTTAAGCTATACGGTAGACAAAAACTAGAGAAATACGCCTATCCAATAATTCTCAAGAAGTGCAAAACCTATAGTGGGCTGTTAAAACTGTTTAGCAACGTTATCACTAGTGTCTGTGTCAATAAAATCACTTACTAATGTGATAGCCACCTCTGCAGCTGACATTTCCTTCGAAATGGCAATACAAGGCTCTCTGTTCTGTAACAATACGAAAACTGGTGGCATCCAAGAGCACGGTTTTAGATGTACAGGAACTGGAGATGTACGTTCATCCCAATTAGCAAACTTCTTCGAAGACAGCCTCCCTGGACCCAACAGCGATTTTGAACGCCACAGAATCAATCGAGACAAGTAAAGTTGAATTTATGCTAAAAAGTGCAGTCTTGCCACTAAACTGCAGATGGACTGGCGTTTTCCCTCTTGTGAAAGGGGGTAACATAAGCTCTGTACCTGGATCTCAAAAGGAAGTGTCCAAACGGAAAAACGAATACCCGAGGGTCCTTTTCAGAGATAATCGCTTACTCTAGGTTTACGTACTGGGTCTTACATGATCTATGGCGCAATCCGAATAGAATAATCTATGAAGAAGGTGTTTCAAGTCTCATTAATTGATTTACAACTGTTGAACAGGCGTCCCACAATCCTCTGATATCCATTTATCCTCTGTTCATAAGCCTCAATCTCGCGGAAATAATGGTTTTGTTTTACACGTCTCAGAAGTCTTCGGAATTAAACAGACGGAACTAAGTTCTTCTCAAGCTAATCGAAACCCGTTCTAGTGCATCCTCTGAGGCAAGACTAGCTTCTGGAATATTTGATTTCGAAGTTGGTTCTTCACGTTTTGGCTTCAGTAGGTCGGGAAGATTACATGACAGGAGAGGGTAATTTCTTACCGGAAGGCACCTCTCTCCGTTCAAATCTCTGGGAAATTTCCTGAATCGAATTGCGCTGAGGTTGCTCTGGTTTGTCCAACAGTCAATACCTGAAAGACCGTGTCACCCACATACCGCAAAATTGGTTGTCCCTGAGCGTAGAATAGTGTGGAAAGTATGAGTACATAATTGTGTGTAATTTCAATGCGTCAGATATTGACTGGACGGATCTTAATTGAGATTTCTATTCAACCCCGTTTTCACCTCTTTCTGCTTTGTTAAATTTTGCCGATAAACATGTTCCAGCATGTCCCTATGATTAGTCACCTAATCTGTGGATAGATTATGTCGTAAGTAAGCTCAAGCTCTGACTTCGTGTCCATCAGTTTCTCATCAGCCTCTTACACGGGCCAGTGATCCGGCTTCCACCCGGCCATGACCGCACTTCAACTTGAGGAAATCTTCAGAAGACGAACTTTGAGGCTGTCCCTTAGGATGCTGATTGGGTTGAGGGAGTTTTCCTTGAGAGAATTCCTGAAACGTTTTCATTCAGTAACCCACTATCGCCAACTTCCTCTGAAACATTCATGAATGCATTTACAAATGATACCTCGAATGAAGAGGCCCAAGTTTAAAAAATAGCGGTGTTTCGAGAGTTCATAAAACTTGTTAGCCATGAAGTAACAAGTGGGCAAATCTGACAATATGCAAGCGGGAGGGTCCTGAGTGCAGCGTTACGAAAAAAAACCATGTCCTGTTTTCGTATACATGGATTGAAGAATCAAAATTGATTCTAACATCCAGCAGCTGATCCGTGGTATTAACAAATAACTAGATGAGGAATACTAACCTAATATGGGTGGGTCATGCCGACGAACCGTTTCTCATTCTCAATTTCAAATCCATAGACGGCCAACTGTGAGTTGTGTAAATATTTACCTCCTTAGAAATGACACTGGTAAAAATACTGAATGCCTTAGGTTTGTCTTACTTGTTTATGCGTTAACTGTCAATGGCTCTGATTCATAGAAAGGCGGTTTCTATGACAACCAACTCCCTCTCATGTCCACTACGAATAGTTCAGCTATAGTTATAATCCCAGGAACTCTTTACTTCACAAATAGAACGCCTAAGTTCAGCCTAGGTACCCGTTTGTTCAGTTTGGACGCAATTCACAGTGACAATGGTGAATGGTCTTTTACAAATCTGAACTGATTATTAGCTTATCAGCATTACTGGGTCTAGACGCAGCAAGCGTCGTTGTGCTTCCCCTGGACAGCCTTTGGACTTTGACCGTAAGTGAGCTGAGAAAACCAGGGTTATATGTGGCTCCGGGAGCTTGACACTCGTTATTTCCTTGTACAAACACGGAAGCTATTGTATCTAAAGACCGTCACTATCACTATTTGCTGCGAGGTGTTCTATCAATTCAAGCTGGTTGGTCGAATAAACGACCACCTCAGTGTAGCTCGCGTGTGGGCAGACAGGTGTGGTGGTACCAGAATTTCTAAGCAACGGAAAAGGTAAGCCCGTTTGGGAGTGTCAGGCAGTTATTTCGGCTACTCCATGAAGCAGTACCTAAGAGGCTTTCTGTTGGTGAGTAATTCAAAAATAATAATAGACACTAATATACACAGAGTGAATACCACTGCCTAGATCACTGGACAATATATTTTCAACAAAAATGTCTTTTATTCAAATCGGTGATTTTCGGCTGTGGTTTGTGAATTCAACTACCTCATTTGATGGAGTACCAATATGACTTTCTGCTACAAAACTCTATCGGGCTGCTCGGTCAGCTGAACTTCCCTCGGCATGATTCAAAGGTGGGTTTCGCCCTGATTAGGCTGTTTTTACTAATTTGGGAACAACAACGTGCTTCAGAGAATCGGAACCAGTTGGTAGTCATACCCATGTTCAGGAAAAGTACAACTGCCGGTTAGTAAAAACCAATGAGATATAAGTTTCACGCCCGCCTTAACGCCGGTACTGCCTTCCCTTACACTGATATGTCCAATTTTGACAACTTAGATGTAATTTCGGGAAAAACAAGCAGAATTTCTGCCCGGTAAGGGGTACATTAATTTTATCTTCGAATTACATGTGCTTCAGCAAAGCAATGCATATCATCAATCAACAATCGCTGCTTTCCGCGAAGATGAACGAACCTTCGACGTTTTGGATAAGTTGGCTCTTTCGAATATTCTTGGTTAGAGAGAATGCTCTTGATGTTTGTGAATATTTTTCTTATTTTTTATTCACGTAACAAGGTATAGGATGTGGCTTCATGTTTCGGCACGCATTTTGCACCTTCAAGGCGGAAAGTATTTCTCCGGAACTTTCCATCCCATAACGTCTTGCTGAAACTTCACAACCAAGAAGTTGTATCTGTCGATTGGTTCACTTATCTTTCGACCGCATAAACATTAACTGTGCCTCAACAACTGATGTCAATGTGCGGATAACGAAGGCGCGGACATAGTACGCCAGCACCTCATTTATAGCGCCAGAAGTGGATTTTGCTGAAGCTAAAGGGCTGAGTAAAAACGGCATGTGTAAGGGTAGCCTTGTGAGATTCTGGCTCTCCAATCAGATGTTCTAAGTGTCTCCAAATGTGTTTCCGTAGAATAGCAAGAGTTAGGTGGGTGCAAAGTGATGGGTTCCTTATGCAGTGCTGACTCGTAGGATCTAACCCAATAATGTCCAATAAATAGTCTATTTTTGCCAAAAAAGATTAGCTACTTCAGTTAGGATTTCAGTACGTAGGTTACCTGGAAAACTACATTTCCAATAGGTAAGACAGTTCTACCTTAGTGGCTAATGGGTACTGCTGGAAAGTTATAGATTTGCCGACTATCCATCTGCCCTGCTAGCGCTTCAGGAAAAGTGCTCTGATAAAAGGAACGTCTGAATTCTTTGAGGAGCCAGCATAGCTGCCTTGGATTCCATATTCGCTTTGCAGCAATTGATAGCCGTGACAAGCGTGAGTGGCACGGTATTGTAAACCAAAATAGATCGCATTCAATTAATGCTTTTAGAGTGAGTAATGCAAAGCACGTGGCACCATTTAACACCCACTACCAACTACGGGCATGTTGATAACCTTCCCATCCAACACATCTCCCCCGGATGTGATGGGTGAGTACTCGTCAGAAGACATTGCTGGACAGCATAAGTATATCGTTGAATATAGGCAAGTGGCACATTGTTTATGTGGCATTTTTGTTGGGGACATTATTGGGCTGTACTCACCGGAGACAGTCCATTGATACGACAACGCCATTTCCCAGGTAATGTCCAGCGGCAATGGCAAAACAGTCGGATTCGGGGTGAGAGAAAGGAATAGAACTGTGTTTGCATTAAAAGGTTTTCTCAGATAACATCAGTGACTGAAATGCATTTGACGGATATACACGGTCGGTGAATGGTGACTGTACATCGATTAACTCATCCGATAAACCTAATTCATTTTTCAGATACAATGCCCCCCTCTTCATATGAACACACTATTCAAGAAGCAGTTTGAATCTAGTAACGGGTTTGAAGCTAGTAACAGAATGTATAGGAGGCTGTCAGCCAGGCGAATGGAAACTTTTGCAATGTAAATCCTTCTTGTTAACAACAAACTTCAGTTTTCTAGCAGGAATCACCCTACCCCCAGAGAACACCGCGGAACAAATAAAAATCCACCACACGAGTGACTGCTTGCATTACGGGGAGAAAAACTCAGAGTTCCACATACAGAGGCTGCGACAATTAGGCGTCAGACTGTACCTAAATGCAATCCACTTTACTTTCGGTTTGTGCTACAATAACAAAAGAATTTTACCAATACTTGTTCTTTGGTTTTGTTCCGCTTAAAAAACTAGGGTTGGGCAACTTGACTGAGCAAGACTGAACCACCTTAAAATTTGTGTTGGTGAATTTCAGTGATGAGGTATCGTGTAAACAAACGCATATCCATAATTAATGTGTTAAGTACTCAAGCGCTTAGTATAGGTTGGTTTGTTCTTCCCAGTGCTACGGGTGACTTTCAACTGGCTTTTGAAGTTCGCAGGAAAATCATACAAGATGCCATGAGTGTACTGCTAAGTGCTGGGCCTGAAAGTTACTCTGCGCAGAATGACACCTTGACAGCGTTGGAAAAATTTTAGAATGATGAAAGGTTTGATGTAAAGTGCTCAACGGAGCAGTTTCAGACATCAAATCCGATGGAACTGGTAGAAGGTCATCCAGCAAGCTTATTCATTTTGATATTCGAAGTAAAGCAATAAGTCTTCAGGCTAGCAATCAGACGGCATTTTCATCTTGGGTACGGAAGTACTGATAGTTCATCCTTTTCCTCCTGGAGTGCATTTTCGATCACGTGATAACTGTTCTGAAGTGAACAAATTCCAAAATCGTTTGAGTGTGATGCTTCGATTCAGTGGCGCTAGCGAATACACGCATTACCACTTTTTGTCATTGAAAAATTGTTAATCTGTATCTCTTGAAGTGGTTGCAACGTGACCCAAAAGGCCCAAAATACATTCATTATTAGGTTGTCAAATTCCTGTATACGTCCATTTAAGTAAGAAAAAAGTAGACTTTTCACAGCCTTCACTTAAGACCGCACATGCCAAATAAGCAAAACTTCGAAGTGAAAAGCCGGTAGAGTTCTTCCGGATAGTGTTTTTCGCAAAGAGGAGACTTTGTATTTAAGGTGAACCACATGGGATTACATTTGAGCAAGTACTGGCCCCTAACATGACTTCGGCCCATGAAATCCATCTCGAATTCTTACAAAACCCTTGGAGTGCGTTTTTTTCGTTTGTGAAGACTACGTAATGTTCAACCTTGAAAACTCACAATAGGAAATTTTGAGGCCTGCAGTAGGCAAACAACTTTCAGCACTGACTTTTGGACCTTATATTTGGACAGAAATGATTACAATGTTTGTCTTTTCACACTCAATCAAGTACAGCTGAACGGAATTCACAAACCAGGCCCACTGGTAATGGAACACGTCTTGACTACATTTTACCTTGACCTCAGACCACCGCTCATCGTCCGTTTAGGTAGTGACACCACTCGGCTTCTCTCAGTCGGTGATACTCCGATAGTCCGATGATGCTGGTTTACTTTACCTGTAATTTCGAGACAGCTCAGTGGTCAGGGCACTAAATTACTGACCGAAAGGTCCGTGGTTCGAACCCAACCCAGACAACTTGATTTTTCCTGTTTATGCTTGGGCAACCTGTCAGAGGTTTAGTCCTTGTGCTTTCTTCAGGTGGTATGTTAGCTAGGCACTGAAAGGGTATTACAGCCAAATGCCTTCTGAATTACTTATTATTTTGCTGTGGTGACTTTCATAGTATGAGGTGGAGACAAACTTGGCTTATATACTAAGTTACTGGTGTCGTGTGCAGCTAATTTCCTACAACTGATAACTTGATTTTGGACATACTTTTTTAACATTCTCGCTAATGCAATGAACTGGGACTGCAAAAATCCCGATTTTTTGTTGCAGAGTGATTAAGTGAACGTCGATCATTCTGTGCGTCCAAATCAAAATTTGTTTGCCGTAAGTTCTCCAGCTCCCAATTGGATTAGTTATGTTGCCCTAACGCTAGCAGTATTCCTCAAATGAATGGTAGTCAAGATACTTAGAAGGACTGGGGAATTAGTCTGTGCGATTTTGAGCAACTGTTAACCTGCTGCACAACGCTATGAATATTGGGTTATGTCACAGAAGAGAACCTCAGGTTCTATTGCTAATGACCGGAGCTTCAGAGAGATAAGTAATTTTGTTGCACGTGTCTCAGTACCGGCCAAGACAACCGTGATGTAACACTGCTTCTCCACGTCGTACAATCAACTAAGAAGTTTATGGTTGTGAAATTAAACTTAATGTGACCCTGTTAGATTCTAGAAGGGTTGTCTTTACTGAACTACGGAATAGTTATTGACCATAGGGCAATCTCTCTGAGGTGACAGACCTCGTCGCAGATCGATCGTCCGTCCTAACAGCCGTAGCCTGTTTTGGTTCATGTAGTAGCCTAATCATTTACTTTTACAAGGGAGTTACAAGGAGTTACTTCTGCATCGCACTCTATTTAAGTTCTTGAAAGAAAAACAAGTTTCGATATGAAAACTAGTTTGCTCCAGCAGCGGGATGTTGTGGACAAAAAAACTGCTCCTTAGGTAGAAATTTCGCCAACGTTTCCAGTGACCACGAATGAAAACTTCAATTCAAGTTGCCGCATATTGGGAGAGAAAGTGCCAAATCAAGGGAAGTGAAGTAACTAAACAAGATTCCCGTGAGAGCTTGTCACTTGCAGATTCAGATAGAGAAACTCGGTGGAAATTTCGTGGAAAAAAGGTTGGAAGGCGTCGCGTTTCCTTTTTGGTGTCAGTTTGCTTCAAAGATAAGAAGTCCAGACAAGCTTCTGTAGCTCTTTTGCAACCGGGTTTACTGTGGTGCATCCTGTTGTCACACATCACCGTTGTTGAAGTAAGCATATTGAAAGTCCTTCAAATTTTGAACAAGAAGGCTATTTCAAGTGATCACACAAACAAACAAATGTCGAGGTTCTCGTCAGCAGATTGGTACACAAAACTAGTGCCACTGGCGGAATACACAGCCCATGGTGTTTGTGCGTCATCCATTCGACGGAGGGAGACTTATCATCGCAATCTTGGCTAGGGGTAGCTGGCCTCCGATCATCCGTCCTAATTCCTCATTGTTATGACGAACGCTGAAAAGCTGGTAGACGTGCTTCATTTTTAGAGTTGGTTGTGATCACTAGGAACAAACCGAACTTGTGCATATATGGAGTTCTTATGAAATGGAACTCGCAGTATAGCCAGTGTTTCTATATATCTTCAACACTTGGCTGATGCCGGGCGAGAACGGCAAACTGGACCAACACTGAAAACAAAACCATAAACTAATCACTTGGCAATGGAGTCTGAGAGGGAAAGCATACATAAAGTAACCCGTCTGCATAGGCCTTTCTCAGTGGGATCGGCAATCAGTTTCGGCACGCGGTAGGCTGTAGAATTAATTCTTTGAAAATACTGGTATAAATTAGAAATGACTGATCATTCTTATGGCCATAACCTCTGAAAACTATTTCTTCAAAAGAATTTCCTGGGATAAACTACATTTTGGAATAGACGAATTTCACCTAAAGTAGATCAGACTGGCTTATTTTAACTTCAAGGAGTTCATTGAATGTAGTATGAATGTTCCCAAAACCCAAGTTCTTAAACCCAAGTTGGGATAAGGAATCCAGAATGGCGAGCTTATACCATTCAAATTGTTCTAATGGAAACAGATTTGCTGCCTGCGAGCCTGCCTCCCTAGGAATCCTCTAAGTTCCCAAAGTTTTATCCGAATCATGACTGAAATTTGTGTTTAAGCTTCAGTCGCAATTCATTCTGACGGAATGCGGTCGGTCACTTAATCAGGCTGAGGCATTTCAAGAGCCACAAGCCGGTTTACTTAGCTAATAGTACGGTGCGTATAGGATGAATCTGTCTTCACTGTTTCGATATTCAACCTTCACTCGTGCAAAATCCGAGTCAGGATGGTCGAAAGCTAAACTAACGTGAGTCAGCTACTACTGAATCTTATAAAATCAAGATCGGTCGTTCCGACAACTGTGCGATACTCGGGGTCTCTAAGTGAAACCATCCGTCGGACTACGCGAACTCCACTGAAACCTATCGTTCTGTCTGGTACCGGGAGGTGTGGATCTAGGATTTCTATCGACCGAATATCTGCCGTGTCAGTATGATCCTCCACTAGTTTGGGTGCAGATACTGTGATGTCTCATGTGTACGATATGGAAGTAGTTTTGAACCATTTCTTTGTCCAAGAGTCATACACACGGGTGACCGACCATAACCGCAACACACCAGACTGAGGTCAGCAAAATACACCTGTCACTGTAGCTGACTGAGACAAGAAGCTGGAGGTCAGTTAGGCACTGAATCTGTAAAATGACAATGCGTCTATGAAATGTCCGAGAAACCAAACACGCGTGTCAGCCGTAAGATTGTTTTCATGAGGACACACGGCTGTGGTGGACTGGATCATATGCCCATGACCACCGTAACTGGTACACGCGCATAGGTCGTATATTTTGTTCCACGCGTATTTTAGTCGAAAATGAAACATACCAGGCGTGTGACGAGGTACTTATGAATAGGATCTCATAAAACGGAAAACACAAATGGCTTCACGGAACAAAACACATCCGCGTGTGAAGCACAGATGTTTTAGTGCTGGTAGGACGTTCCACCTGAACAGGAATGTCCCTTGTCTTAGTCGATTTTGGAACGAGCATTCACACTAGTGCAAGCTGGTGATATTTTTCAAACTTCATGTGCAGCCTCTATGCTGATGGTGGTTCGTCAACATTATATCAACTCTAAACTTCATTCTCCTTTCGTATATTATTTCTCAAAATTCAACAACAAATAGTTGATTCCGAAGAATGCGAATGAAATAAAACACGCAGCAGATACACCCATTCTGATTTTCCAGGAAACTTACTCAAACTGAGCGTTGGTACCTAATGACAAAATACTGCGTAGAGCACACCGTGAATAGGATAGGCATCTTAATCTGAGGCTCCAGTAACTTGGTGCAATCTTTTTCAATGGGACTCAGCCAAGGTTACTTAAGCAAGTGGGAACTAATGATAACAGGGGACTCAACGGAATCCCTTCTTAATCGATCGTTAATGGTATTCTTCAACGTTGAGCACACCGAGGATCAAACCGATCGTTTGATCGTGTGTGTTAACCTACATGATAAGAGGATACGCTCATTTTTCCTGAAGTTACAGCACGAAAACGTATCAATTATTAATGAATGGTAAGATTCCATCCAGCCTCAACAACAGGCACTCTAAAAGTGCAAGGTGACCGTCTTGATCGGTTGCCACAGCCTTAACGAGACGGTATCACATTTCGATCCAGGTCACCATAAAGTGAAGCAATAACCGTGCTTAGTGCAAAGCTCTAAATCTGCCATTCAAATGGATGGGGCGTGAATGACTGATGCCTGCATCTGATTTGGTCATCACTTTGGCACAATCCCATACAATTTGTCCTCAGAGTGAACATTTGTTTGGCTGTTCTGATAAGTTGATTTCCAGTGTGTCACATGAATGAACAGATGTTATCAGAAGGTCTTAAAATGAAGGGTTGTCCTGTTGTCCTCTTTATTAATCCACGAGGTTCTTCGGTGCTTTTGGATCTGTCTACTTGAAGTTCGCTCTTTTGGAACACATAGACTAGTTATACCAACAGTGAAGTGCTTCAGCTGGACTTGCATCTGTTGCGCTGAAGTTCACTATCCTCAAAGAAAAACTTGCATTCATGTTGAAGTGTATTTTCACTTTCAGTAGACTCCATTAGTGTGTTGTCACACTTCTGGTCGCTTACGTTCAGGAGTTGTCTCAACTCCGCACCCTCTTCCCACTTTTCCCATTGATATTGTCATGATATTGTCAATGATTTTGGTACTGTATTCAAAAGAAGGCCAGTAGACGTTGGACTATGCGAAGTGCATCGTCCTTTTATTTGATGACAATTAGTCTCCACGTTCTCCGCAATATCGAATTTCGAATGTGCTCCCTGTTTTCTGCATACGCCTTGCACCAGAAATGTGCAAATTACTACTTCATGATTTTTAATTACGTGTCTCTCTAAAACTTCAAGGAGAACAGGTCGAGTCTGCCTGCCGGTTTACCAACTTGGGCAGCTGCATAAGCCGTGACTACACCGTGACAGAAGGCAACACCCGCATTATCAGAAAACCAGCGAAATTTGCTTTGTTGAAGGCGTCAGAAGCGAATTATACCGAGGTTAAGATCCGTGTGTAAGAGGCGATTATGTCTTGTGGTTGTGAGACCACATCCCTTCGATCTGAGGACATTGGGCGGATTGATCATCGGTGCCTTCGCAGTATGTTTACGATAACTGCCTGCAGTGCATCGCATTGAAGTGATGCGTCTGTATTAACGATAAATCAGAATAACTAGAACGGCAAATGAAAACTCAGTCTGTAGTGTTTTCACCTCCGAACACTTGCTGGTGAAAGGCCTGTGGAGGATATGGCATGACTAGGCTAAGTGGACTGAATTCGACTGCGGCCTGAGCGCTGTGGGACCTTCGTGCCTTCCGGGTTGGAGTCCGCGCGTTTAGAAGCCCTACAGGATGTGGTACATAAGGTGTGCCAGTAGTGAGTATGCTGATACTTTTTAGTTGGATAGTGGGCTCATGTCGAGTGAGGTTCGCAAAGTTGTCTTAATTCAGTGTGATTCTCAGGTGCACCTATTTTGTTGTCCCAAGGCGTAGGTATTATGCTGATGATCCTTATTCGTATATACATAAGGCTTTTGGTAATCGACTAGAAGAAGCACAATCCAAGGAACAATCCAGGGACTGTACTTGGGCAAGAACCATCTGACTGAATGAAGATGTCGAACGGAAAATACCCTCAAGCTGGTGGTATGGCATTACTGTTACGCATTTATCTGAAACCACAATACTCTCACGCGTTTGGATAATGGGAAATAACATCGAAGTGTTGATTATGGTAGGTTAGCTAACCTGGTCGCACTCACACCATTTCGCTAATTTTCCTGGACAAAAGAAGACAGTGAGAATGAATCTCCAGGTACGCATAGCATGAACGAACAGGCACCTCTGGGTTGGGGGACTCAAACCATTGATATCCGGGCTTCTCAATTAAAAAACACTAGCACCCCCTTCACCTTCTTATTTCTAAAAAACCCTTATGCATTTGATCGATGTTGGAAGTCTCACAGCGGGCACATTAATGTCACTGACAGTTATAAGCTGTCAAAGGCACTGGCGCAGCGAAACAGCTGTGAATTTTAGGCATAAGTTGGCTTCGACAGTTCAGCTGATAGGACAGTCATCCTGTAAGCAAAGTATTAGTGGTTTGTTTAAGTTACGTGAAGTTAGACTTCACATTTCAATCTCAACCAACTCTCGTGATACTTTCTACTAAAGGTGACAATGTTTTGTATTTAAAAAGGTTTCTCCAATCTTTGACTCCTCTACTCTTTGGCTCTTCCACTTCGAATTTCTTCCCAAGGGCAGCAAAAAAACAGTGAAGGGATCATCTACAGCCTGTCCGAGAATTTTGATGGTATTCTGGATTCTTCATACAGCAAAAGTGGATTGTGGGACCAGTTCTCGGCTATTTGAATTTAACTGACTTCGCCAGGTCTTCTATTCTCTATTTATATAGGCCTTCAGTATCTGAAGAAATTACGTTAATTCCACTGATAAATCTTTGAGATGTTCAATGCTGTATCTCAATCCCTACAAAAAAAATCGGCAGTTATTTTAGCACCTGAGCTTCATGGGGGGAACGGCTGATCTATCATACAGAACTGGGCATTCAGCACACGGCTTGACTACTACCTGCATTTCAAAAGTGTGTTCAGATCCATAGGTGAACATCCTAGGTCGGAGTGCACACACTCTGCTTCGACTCAAACAAGCAACCGCAGATTTTTTCCGGATTTCGTACGGCAAATTCTTTGGTGGAAATCTAAACAAATATTGCAAGCACTTACAAAAATAATAGATTGTTTTTCGACAACTGATCAGGATAACCAAAAGATAGCAACTAGTGAAGCGCCTACTTTTAGTTGACTGAAATGCACCAAACATTTTGAATAATAAAACCTCTGAAACCAGTTTTCAACCGTTCCAAAAGAGCGTAGGATTGGGTGGCACATTATTCCCAAAGTTTTATCCTCGCATACGATGAACTATTGCAAGCAAGTAAGTTGTGCCGTATTTGGAATGCGATAAATGTCTGCAAACCATATTTGCCAGCATTTCTTAGCGCCCACTGTTGGCGTCGATTTCCTGTGGGCGGTACTTCCGGTGTTGAGACGGAACCTGGAGCAGCTGAGTTTGTACAGAGCGTTGGAAACGTGTTCCATCGACACGTGGTTTGTCAAGTTCCTTGTTTATCCGCGACGAAACATCACGGCGCCTTTGCGGCTTCCTGTTCCACCGTTGCGGGCAGAACGGGAAAAAATTCATTCGATTTCCCCTAGTGTGTGGATTGACAATTTTCTGCCCACAAACGGGTGGGAACCGTGAAATCTCGGAGCGTCTGTTTTATTTCACTGGAGCAACGCACTGGTGAGTTATCGTAGATTTATGTGAAAAGAATGAAGCACTGTGCATTATCCCAACTTTTAACGCGGTCGTGTTTATGCACTGAATGTGTGCGTGTGTGTTACGGGAACTGACGCCATCAGAGATGTTCATTTCAATGGTTAAAGCGGAGCCGACTTTAGGATGGTCCACCTCTTTCCTTATTAACTGCTAATCGTAAACTCTGCAAGATTTTCTCACGCGAACTCAGGCACATCGACCGCGCACAGTAGCAATGGTTTCTTGCTTGGTGGGGAAAAACCAAATGAACGTTTACTTAGACTTCTCGGGAGGTATCTTATAAACTTTATATGTGTTCAGGTGTCCTGTGGTGATCAGTCAGATCTTCTCCGTCTCCACACAATATCCAATAAGGTAATTGTTACTAAAAACTACGACTGAAATGTCATGATTACTTTCTACTGTTTCTGTGGTTAAATAATTTGCGATAGTAATTTGCCGTGGTTTTTTTACCTCAGGAAATCGAACCACCAACAAAAAGAGTATCGTGTTCAACCAGATGAGACAAGCTGCTTTACTTGCGAGAATGCTGTGTAGAAGAAAATGTTGCTAGACTTGTCTCCTCAACTCAAAATATCGACCAAAGGTTGTCACTTCTGTGACGAATCTTATAGTTGAAACTTGATTTAGACACTAGCTAAGGGTAGTATTTTCAGGTATGAGCGTTTTCATTTGGAAGTCATTTGTGTTTTTGGGCTAGCGTTATCTACTCCCATTCTCAACAATTCTGATCTGAAGGCGTCTGAAGGCATCTTGAAGGCATTAGCAGAATGAATAGTTACGCAAGACAATACCCGAAACTCAAATTTCAGTAGCGTTGCTGGGCGATAAAAATTCAACCACCACAGGTTAAATCATCAATTAAGGACCCTGGAGAGCCGGTAAGTCTCAGGATCACTCACAACCACAGCTCAGCTGAAACTACGCTTGCTCCCCGGAACTTTGAACAGGTGGATACCCCAATGCAATACTCATTAGAAATGCTCATTGCTCACCGTCCAGTGTTATTCCCTTAGACCTGAACTAGCCACAAAGTGTTCAGTTGGCCGCATATGTGGCTCAGTGCAGACCGTACGTAACAATACTCGCTCTGTTCAGGTTCCCACCGGTGTAGTTTGATGTGGCAGGTCAATCCGGAAACGGACGCCAGACAATCATTTGTTGTTGACCTAGAGCTGGCTTGCAAGGTTTTGTCTTTGAATTTTTCCCTCATCATCCTGGACCTAGTCTCTTCGGATTTTAAGGCCTGTTTATCAGGACATAATCGAACGTTGTCATAAGGCACGACGAAAAACTTGATTGGCGTCGGTCGCCACATAAGCGAAGGATTGAGATAAATGGATCTTGGCCACTTTTCTTAAAGGAAAACTATTCACAATATTACTGAAAACCCTCCGACGTTTGAATAGTCTTCCTTCAAGGAAATGCACTACAATATCCTACCAACTAAGAACATCTATGGCCTTAGACAGCAACTTCAGCCGAAGAATATCATAAACGGGGCACTCAGCTTATATTCAACTAAGTCTTCTGTCGAAGCTAAATTGAGTTGCAAATAAGTTTATCTTGCATATTGTCCTACATATGGATGCAGTGCGGTTTGCCAATTCAGAGCACTGTAGGTAACTAACTTCCAGAACCCCAATGCTCTGCTGAGAGGACTAGATTTAGAAGGTACAAAGACAGTTCCATTCCGTGAGTGTGAACGGTGAACTATTAATGCAGGGATGTATGTTTAGATCCTCTGTGCTCGTGGCAGAAACACTGCAATTTCTGACAACTGTTCAAGAGAACTGTGCAGTGAGATTTCACTGGCACCAACGGCTGTCTCATGACATTCAGATCGGGTTATGATATCTGTGATCAAATAGAATGCGGCGAGTGGAAGAATCTTCTGCGGCCTCGATCAGCAACTTGGAAAGTGACTACAATTCACCTAACTGCATCGAGTAAGATGCAAAATACGAATAAAATCGATCTAATATCCTGAACCACTTTAAACACAAGAAGGAGAGAGAAAGTCGTCAAAAGAGCGCCAACAAGCCCAACAAAACTATTAGGCTCTCAGAAGGATTGAGACTGCACGACACAAGATTGACATATACTGAAACGGTTCGCGAATGCACGGCTTCATAGGGTTTTAGACACAGTATTCCTACTCCATAAATCAACCTTCGAGTAGTTCCAAAGTATTTCTTCGGTGAGGGTGTTTCTCAAGAAGATTACCCAGCAGTCGTCGGATCCTACGGTTTTTTCTACACCGAAAGAGCACTAGTCAATAGTTTTCCTCTTGAACTTTGCGTACGACCCGAATAAACCTGATACTCCCGAACATTTGGAGTGTCTCTTGTGTGACACTTATCTTGACTCTACTCGCCACAATAAAAATTGACCAACGAGAAGCACTCCGTGCGCGGCTTTGATGACACCAGTCTCATCAGTTCAATCCACACTGGTCGTTGCTATATGAGAACTAGTGCGGATATTATCGGGTTTACTAGACGGCAAAGAAACCGTATGAATAATGGTTTTAGATCACACGATTTAGTATAAATTTAGCCACTACATGATAAAGGATTACACACCACATATTCTGTGTGCCAACCGGAACTATGACAATGAGAAACGGGACCGCAGGCACCGGCTTATCTAACTTGTTTGTGTGAGAGGACGTTTAGATGAGGACACGATAACTATGATCAAGCAGGCACCACATCAACCACTCGAAAGTATTAACTTTACTTCTATGAAGCTGGGTACGACAAGCCTACCTGGATTTGGATATTAGGAGGCCATGAGTTGCTTATTTTTGGACAAATTCAGTGGCGCACATTGGGAACACAGTATGTGACGTAAGTAGTTGGCCTACCAATCTTCGTTTCCAGGCTGTAGCAATCGAGTTAAACCCAATATTAGACAAATTTTCGGTCACCATTAATTCACGGGGTCACACCGAAACCCCTTGTTTCTCCACCCGCAGGGCGAAATGTGTACTTAAGCTGACCAGTGTGCAACGCAGGACATCACGCATCTTGGAAGTTGTATTAGTTCTGATTGTAGTGTGACAGATGAGGTGAATGCACGAATCTGCAAGGCTCGGGCCGCGTTTGCTAACTTGAGACACCTATGGCGTCAGAATGGTTTATCCCTGAATCTGAAGGGACGTGTGTATCAAGCTACAGTACGGGCTGTTCTGTTGTATGGCTGTGAGACTTGGCCTATTCGAACAGCGGACCTGAGACGCCTTCAGGTGTTCGACAATCGTTGTCTCAAAACCATAGCTCGTGTGGGTTG
>NW_008751957.1:80077-119630 GCF_000715545.1 Opisthorchis viverrini
TTTACAATAAGGCTTTCAAATAAGTCATGGTTGTACGGCAGTGAAGCACCGGTGTGGAACACTGATGTCATGCTGTCGAAGATGATGATGATGATTATCACTCACAATCCACTATTTGCCTATACATGCAGGCTGAATGTGTATGACTAAGAAGGCACGACGCACTAATCCTGAAGGGATCGCGTTGTTGAGAGGGGGAGTATAGGAAGTAGTCATCAAGAGCATCACATACGAACCAACATTGCATCAACAGCATTGAAGCACATGATCCGATGCAGCTAGGTTCGTCTGGACGTCTGAAGTGGAGCGAGCTTACGTCACACCATTCGAGTTCTGTCTTCACGTCATAGCATATCAGAGCACCTATTCGAAGACTACGGACGGGTCCGGTTATAGAAGGGTCACTTAAGCGTGACAAATGAGGAAGAGAACGTTAATGCATTTAACAAATCAGCTGGAGGCTCAAGGACGAATTTCACTTAGAGGTTGCTACCAGAATCATAAGAACTTTGGCCACAGTGGACAAAATTTTGACAGAACCCACAAAAAGTGATCATCATTGCAGAGTGGTCATTGCGTAGCGGCATGTTGTGAAGTGGCCCATTCCACTTTTTCACCATATTTGGGCTATCTGTCCGTTTCCTGACTATCCAGGTTCAAAGGCTGGGTGGCGCTATGACTTGTGACGGATGTTTGTGAATAAAGTGACTGGAGGATGTCTACGACAAAGGTCCTCCTCTTGCGGAAGGTCACTGTCTAGGGGGATTTTAGGTTTATAGCAATGTGGTAACCACATGTTTTGAATGTTGATAGTGAGCTTATCTCTTGGGTTTCGAAGCGCCAGAGAGCTTTGTCTAATCCTGTCGCATTAGTCGGTCCCAACGCAATAAAAATATTTTATCTCAGGCGCACGAACTTCCTACCATAAAGCCGTAGTCACTTCCAGACCATACGCTAAGTCTTATTCGATTTACAGATGCCAAGGACGCTGTGTGAACGTCTTTTCTTAGTTGATACCCAACCAGGCATCTCAGATGACGACTCAGTACCGATTATGGTTGTTCAACTGGATGATACAACTATTGTGATTAATCAGCTAGACGGTCTCACCGTTGCGAGACATTAATGAATTGAGGGTGTCGCGTGTGTGTTCACCGCACCTAGGTGCACTAAAGTGCGCTTAGTTTTATAGCTTACTGGTAATGAGGTTTTTTTAAGTGATTCAGCGCAAATTTCCCATGGAGCTTTATGGAGTCTCACATCATGCCATACTATGCTGTCAATTTCCTTCAAATTGCAACTCCAGTATGGAAGAGTGAATTCATTACTTCGATTACGGTACATCCCTCTTGATTTGTAAACGAAACGGTATGGGTGATTTTGGTTTACGACCAGCGGATTTTACGTGTGAGATCGTACTGCGAATCCGATCGCATGGTACTAGTCTACTGAATGCAGACTGATCGGAAGAGCAACATCATGTTTACTTTAGTGTAAGCAGCAGAAAGAGGCTAACCAAACATTTTGAGAGAATACCCTATTTACTCAAATAAATAAATCTTTGTTCCAAAGGGCAGGTTGGTCCACAACCTTAAGCATTCATTCTCAAAGAAAGGCAGCAAACAAAACATCGGTTTAGCCAAAAACCTTTTAATATGAACCTAGCTGAGTTATATTTCTAGGGCGGATGTTTTGTCAGCGCATTGTAAGTAGTGACTGAATATTTTCAGGTTTAATGGAGAATTTCCTAATGCGAACAAGCAAGTCCACACTCAAGTCTACTCAGTAAACCAAAGTTGACTGGGGACCATGACCACTCGCCTGAACGAATTTAAAATGTCAACAGCAAAAATATGCTAGCAGCGCACGACGTCGGACACTTCCGCATACTCTGAAACGATCGCGATATTAGGCAAAAGTAGGTACAGCCGGTGTTGTGTACTCAAATGCAATACCGGTTGCGTGACTCCTGCTCCGACGACATATGGGATCGGCGTTTTGAGAAATCCAAGAACCATGCCAGTTTGCAAACTGTACTCAAGGGAATTTGATTTTAACTTAGTACAATAAACTAGAAATTCAACCGGGATGAAGTGTAATTTACCCTGAGATCAAAGTAGTGTGCACAAATTGGGATCAAGTAGAACATAAGTTTTAAGGAAGCTCCGGGACTGCACCTATCTACTATGCATCAAAAAGGATGAAACTGGTCGCGGGCTGTTTGAGGGTTTTTAGCTGCCTTATGGGTAGTTTAATCCGTCAAAACAATCATACTAGTTGCTCACAAGTACCCATTAGTCGTCACTTCTGATTCAATCTGACTCTGTCACTCCCCTAAATTCTAGCGCAGCCCCGTGGGAACTGCTGGTCTAAAGAGTAGTTGACTTGAATGTTCTGTTCGACGCAGATTGTTAACTGTTACGTATTAGATCAAGACAATATCACCAACATTTTCATCATCATTTTCTACCTCTGAATTATCATCATCCTCATCTTCATCATCCTCAACATCTTTCAAGCTGTGGATGTGGTCTTCTGTTCTCGTCCCTTCACACAATTTCTGCTCAGTGCCATTTCATGCGTTTAGAAATATCTCTCATTTGCAAACTCGGGTGTGTTAGTTCCGTTCGCCTACAGCCAATTCACCAACCTTGGCGAACAGATCAGATGCCCCCAGTCCATTGTGTTTGCGTTTAAAGTGAACTAGTGGGAACAAAAATTAAGTGCGGAGAACTCTACCAAGAAGCGTATATTTTAACTGTGTGTGCAAATCTTTGCAGACACAACCCCTTGTATGTACCTCTATAAACAATTGTAAATTTGAGCATAAACTCACCGAGGAGGGTCAGTGAAAAGTAACATCGTGAGCCACTCAACACATTTGCAAAGACTACACTAGCTCCAGAAAATAGTTTTCCAACCGAAATTGTAATTCTTGTTGTTGTTGTTGTTGTTGTTGTTGTTGTTGTTGTTGTTGTTGTTGTGACCATTTGGGATTGCACATTGATGCGGATTTCGCTTGGCTCATCTTACATGTTAACAAATTTGGAATTGCACACGCGTTAAACTCCCTACCACCCTGCCTACAAACAAATACATTTTCGTCCCCCACCCGCCACTTTTTTCTCTTGCCCACCGCATATAAACACCATCGGATGTAACGTCAATAATACACAGCGGTGCCTAGACGAATATAAACAACTGAGGATTTAACACGATATGCAACGTCTGTATGGCAGTGTTTATGCCTATCTATGGGATCCGCTACCTCAGAGTCTGATGAACGGTATTCTGTATGCCAATTAGTCACAATGAATCGAATGCAAATGAACCGGGTTCCTAAAATCCATTCGTGCGTGAAGGTCCAATTGGTCGAGACTACATGAATTAGCTGCATCCTAAAGTCAAAGGGTCTTCATTTATATGACTGGGCATGGTCAGCTTTATTAAAAATTCTGTGAATTCGGTACGTTCACAATGCTGTGAAACGAAATCTTGTGTGTATCATAGGGACATTACTATCCTCACAATGGTTATCTCTCCATAGTACACTGTACTTATATATCTAATATTTCTCAAACAAATTGAATGAAGGTTGTATGAGGCACTTTCCCCTCGTTTTATTGAACTGACAACAATATGAGAAATCCCGTCTCGCTAAATATTCACTCAATTATTATCCTCTGGTAGATACACGACAATCAGAATCCTAAGAAGGACGTTAACCAAATGCTGGCTGCATGCTTGCTACCGAAGAATGAGTAGCTCGATTAGATGGTATCAGTGTGCTTTCTGGATAGATGACGACCTTCTTCCAAGTTAAATTATCCCTAAGGCCCCTGTAGAAATGGGTTCAGGTAATCGACGACGAGAAGCATCTTTGGAAAAGACTGTCTGTGACCCAGAAACACAGGAAAGGTGACGTTTGAACTGACTTATTTTAGAAGCCGAGCTAGCCAGCGTTCAGAAGTATTCTAGCTCCCTTAGTACTGTCCTTATAGGAGAAAGAATAGTGCGGTCCCACTGTGTGGTGCTAGTGGCCAAGTTTCGTCATCACTCGCCATCACCAAAAGAAACCACCAAGTTGAGTTGGATTGATCGACTGAGATTGCTGTTCAATAAAGCTCATTACTCGGAAATGTATGTTGGCTAGCGAGACAAGATAGCTGTAGGTCTCCATTAAGAGGTCATGTAGCGTGCACAGACAGGTAGTCTCGAATCCCCTCACGAATGTCCGGTCAGTTGAATCCTGAATTCATATCAACGGTCGTATGTTACTGACTAGTTTACAGGAATGTTTAAGAAATACCTGCACAACACCTGTTGAAACAGTCGTTTTAGGACTGAAATGCAGTTAACAGTCTGCATTATTCAAAACTAAAAGCGTGATTACCAGTCCCTCGGAGAGCATATGTTTACAAATTTTATAAAGGATCGGGACATTCGAAACCATTGTCCACGGATGAGGTCGGCACAGTGTTCTTATTAGGTAGTGGTCACGTGAACAATCCAGGATGGGTGTCAATAACGACCTCGTATTATGTGCATTTTCAAGAAGTGGTTGTCTATGTAGGTAAAAATGCGTAAAATAAGTCAACAGTTATATTTAAGATTTGGTTACCATGGGCTTACTGATGACATGGTTACAATCACTATTATCCATAAATTTGTGGTTAGTCTACACTAAAGGGGACAGACACGGAATTCGAGTTTCACTGATATTAGAGCCCATCAACTGTACTTTTCTTTGGTGGTTTGGTGGCCTGTTCGGAAGGGGCAATTCAAATACGTCCTTCCTACGTTGGTGACACTACACTCATCTCGTAAGCTGGGGTCATGCCTGCCAAGGGAATGTGCTGCTGATGAGTTCTAATCATAGTGAAACTTGTGTTCAGTGCTTCCTTTCTTCCCTGTGGACTAACTGGAATAACCGGGACAGTACCGAAGGAGCGCTGTTCGGGCTTAAGTAGTGTGAGTACGAATTCCATAAATCCTGCAACCACCCACAAATTTGGATTTGCTCCTTTCTCAAAGTGTCAACAAAATACTCTCGTTGTTTTTAATGAGGTTTCACTAATCGTGGTTTTTTGGACTGAATGAATTCATGCACAAACACCATGCGCACACGCACCACGCACTTACACAGCCACACACACACAAGCAGTCATCTGTCTTGCCACAGCTCTGTTCTGAGATAAAATCTGTTGTTCCTATCAGGTCCCGGAAATGTCATGTTCCATTTTCCAGAAAAAAAGAACCACGGAACGACGATGCGATTCTCCATCACATACCGATAATCAGCCTCCTGTAATTGTCCAATGCAAGTGGGGTGCACCTCTACGACCTTTTGTGACATACATTAAGCTAGTCGATTGGTGATTTTTAGGAGAAGCCTGTATAAGTCTTACATGTAAGTTCTTTCTGAAGATCTACCGTCATCAGACTATGAATTTTGCACACAGATCGATCGATAAACTTGTCCATGTTATTGCCTTCGACCATTTGGATTAAAACAAACAGGCTAGGGTTGTTTTATGGACGCAACATCTGTTACACACTTGTCTTTACGCATGGATACATTTTGCTACCCGATAAGGAGAGTTATGGTGTTCCTGATTGATGTTGGCCGTAGAATTGTGGTTCGGAGTAATTATCTTCCCACTGGGTGTTCACACTATTGACCGTAACACCAAATAGGGTGGGAATGGTGTATTGTTGGCGGTAATGTTGCTACCCTGCTGCTAACGCCTGCATGTCGTCAGGTGGCGGTGGTGATCACGGTTGGCCACTCGAAATCACTTGTTGCTACATACACTTCTGCTGCCAGTACCAGCATCGAAGGTGGAGAGACAAGTGTGCCTTCTGATGGGTGGCAGAGATATTATCAGCTGGCCTATCGAGAACGGTCCAGGAAGGTCGTGCACCATTCTGCAGCCGAATGGCGTGCCATGTGTGGATTGGCGAAACTTGGTAGGCGCCATTCCTATGCTAAGTCAATTTTGCTGTATGCGTGTGAATCGTAAGTCTTTTGCGTACTGGCGTAAGGAGATTAGCACATGTCACTTGAATGGTGTTCACATCATCCCCAGGGCTACCATGATGGCCAGCCTCGAAGTGGCTCAGGCCTACACTCTCTAGGGTCAACTTATCCTAAAAGCGGCTGGTTAACAAGTATTCTATCCGTTGGGAGCTTCTCTCCAGACGAACCAGCTCACACGTATTTACTCAAGGCGAAACGCGGTAGTGTGCAATATCTCATATCGAAAGTATTTGCCCCAAAATCTAGAGAAACTGGAGGCTGCAAATGAGGCGATACCTGGTAGCATAAATCCTGCGGTGAAGTTATGAACCTTTCAATAGAGAGCCGCTTGTGGTCGTCGAGTGTGAACAGTTAGAAAGGTTTGTCTCAGAGTTTAAAATTTCGACGTCACAAAAACGACCAGGGACAAATTCATTGGAGTGGACCGGCATCGAACCGGAAACGTTCAGCCACATTAAAGTCTTCACCGGTATTCGCTGTCTGCATTCATTTGCAGGCTAATCTAGATATTTTAAACGGAAACTCAGATAAACATCAAGTGATGTGACGCAGCACATTCAGTTGAAGAACATCATAAACCAGAGAATCAGTTAGGTCTTCCGCGATTACTCAATTTGCATGCAAATGAGCGCGTTTCGCTAATTTCTTTGTGAACACTGATGTACTAGGAACATTTCTTCGGTTCCAATAGCGAGTCCAACTCTAGAAACGGTCTAAAAGATGTGATCCGGAAAACGTGGCAAATAAATAGACAATTTAAATATTGGTTTTGCCTAAGAATCCGTTTGCTTTAAGACAGTCTGAGTCGGTTCATTTACACCATGTGCTAGTATAAAAGGAAATACCAGTCACACAGTAATCCGATCAAAAGAGTTTGTTCCTGTGTGAAGCCCACACCAGTTGTTTCGAGCCAGCCATTTACCGATGTGCGACCACTTCTGTAGGAGGTGTACTCCCGTAAGAAACCGAATGTACTTTTCCCCCACTGTAGTCTTTACTGAGTCGGCTCGTCGTCGTCAAAGCCTCCATTACGTTCAGTTGACTGTTAGTGAAGGCGCAGCAGATACAGACCGCAACTCTGAAACGGCCAAAACGCTTATTTATAGAAAAACCTAGTGCGGGGAACAGGGTCCATTCTATGTGACTGATCATTTGCTTGACACACTGAAGGTAAAGCAACAACAGTGAAATGTGTACAGTACAGAATGAACAAAGGGAGGGAAGTGGATACAGATCAAAATTTGAATGTATCGACAAATTTGGGTAATTTGTAGAAGCATGATAATTTGGAGAAGGATTGTAGGGACCACATGGTTCCTCCGAGGGGCACTGTTAGACTGTAGTCTAATTGTTCGGTTTATCAAAAAGTCTCAACATTTTCATAAAGGAAACTGCTCACGAGGTTGCTGGAAATTCGTCGACAGCTCACGACCGGTTTCGCCCTTCTTGGGGCTCATCAGATAGGCGCAGTCCCCGAGTTTCAGTCAACCTTATGTTCTACTTGAACCCAAACCAAACTGTTTTTGAGAATACACTCATTCGCAAATCAATTTGGTTTTCACGAGAGACTCAACTGAGTCTCTCGTTTATGACATTCTGCAACTGAATGTGCTGCACACAGGCCGCCTCGTGATTCAATTGGCACGATATTCGAGATACCACGGGATATGTGTACAGCACATTCGTTGTAGAATGTCATAAACGAGAGATTCAATTGAGTCACTGGTGAAAACCAAGTTGATTTGCAAATGAGTGTATTTCTCGATGTCTCAACATTCTCTTACCGATCATTTAGCCGCAACTGTACCATTGTGTATTTGCAAGCAACAGGTATGGGGATCGTGGACTGTAAGTTTGTAAACAAACCGAGACGGTTTTAACTCGTTCATTGCCAGTGTCCTTGCGCTCTAATCGAAATACATACACAGCCGGGAACCTGTAGTGATTGTTGACCTATTGGCTGGGCTGTGCAGGTTGTGTGTCTACTGTGGGTCTTGGTAAAACCATTAAGTTAACATTGCATCCTATCAGAATAGAGTAACCAGGCACAACTGTCCGTGTTTCTGATGGTTTGGCAACATAGCATCATTGCAAAAGGCTTTGAAACATGACTTGCCTTTCTAAAGTCTGGTCTGTCAGGTACTTCACTGCGTACAACCTTAGTGTATTCTGCTAATTATACCCAACTGGCTGGTCTTTGCACACAGACAAATACAGTATTAATAAAGTATTTGGTTGTAAAACGAAATATGGGAGCGATATCCCGAATTGGGGTCAATGTCAGGCCCTCGGACATCCCAATCCAAAACTCGTACTTGACGTTTCCAATGCAGTCAACATAATTCTTGCACCATTTCAAAACAGACGGCACATTTTGCAGCCGATAGTTGCGCAACTTTTAGGTGGCAGTTAGGAAAATACTTATCCGTTTGTGCTTCTCTGTTAAACCCACCAAGTAAAGCCCGTAGTTCCCTGTGTAACAACGAACTGCGGATGGAAAATGGACGTCTAACTTTTAAAGGGATGTGACCCAACTTACTTGGATTTCCCTCTCAATCACTTCTAACGAGGCCCACTCTGTTGTGCACTGTCCTGAGAAGCAGGCGTTTTGGAGCTGTAACTATTTAAGGGCATGACTTGAATTATGTGGGTTGATAGTTTCTATTTTTATTAGATGTAAACTGAAAGTCGAGGAAGTTCTGCGTAGGTAAGTCGGTGGAGGAGCAGTGGACTGAAAAGTTCGATGGCCATTTATATAAGCAGTTATTTCAACAAATAACGATGATGATACTGGTGCTCGTTGGCTTGTTCGCTGAGCTGGGCAATTTGATTGCAAACGTTTCATCACCAATCGATGTGACATCATCAGTGTGTTATTGGGGAGCGTAGTAGTGCGTAGCGGTGGGTTAGTAGTTGTGCCCGGCTCAGCAAACAAACCAACTACCACCATCTACGCTACCTGAGCTACCGACATTTTCCTCCATAGATAATGATACTATTTATCAAGATACAGTCGAGTCTCCCGTGAAGATCAAAGTGATATGAAAGTGAGCGTATCTGTCAAAGGTTTCGTTCTGCTTCAGGGAGGAAAATATTCAACAATTGTTACGCATGTCATCCCAGGTACGTTTGTAATAAGAACATCCAACACCCTCCCCGTAACTCTGACAGTGGAAAGGATAACCCGTTCATCATGTCCTTCTCCCAAGAAGCTAATATTAAGATGAGGTGAGCTGTAAAGATGCAACGCTTCCTTTAAGGTATGGTCGGTTGATGGTGAATAGGTGGGTAACATCGCTATTTCTCTATTTTGTCACGAATACATTCAGCTGAGCAGGACTAGGTGGAGACCCCATCGAACTTCCGTCTTTCTGTCTGTAGAGTTCGTGGGCGAATACAACTCGAACTTGGTAGTACTGACACTGATTGGTGCGGGTGTGTTTTCGGTAAACTGACCTACAAATATCCCATGGTTCTGGTGGGTCGTTTGAACAGCAAGAAAGACAATTGCGTGATTCAACTCAGGCTTGATGTTATATGGTAGACCGACGAGAATTTGCAGGTGATATCTTAAGGGGATATTCCATTCAGATGGATAACCACAAGAATTTGTGATGCAACGCAGCATACTTCGGATCAAGAAGTTACGAATCTTTTCGACTTCAAAAGCGGAATTTTTCGTGAATTTTAAACACCGAACAGGCAACATTTGTGAGCTGGTAGAGCAGCGCCTAAGCTCAGCTGTTAAACGAACTTACCAGGCTGTAAAACCCGTACTCATCTGTAATTGCAAGCAAATCTTGACCTATGCAACCATAGTTCTAATATTTCAGTACACCATCAATAATCTCGCCTAGTGTTTTAGGATAGGTTACCTGCCTTGGCAGACCTGAGAGAAATCTTTGAATTAGACTGGCAGAGGACATCCCTGTTTGGAAACGGTGGCGTATGAATCAACCCGTGACATCATATCCAAACAACATAGAATCTTGAGGTATGTGCACGACCCATACAGGCACAATCGACAGTCCGTCATTTACTCGAAATTCGGCAATGTGTCGAGCCAGTATTTGCATTTTAGATCGCTTACAAGACCACGAACTTTAAGTTGCCATAGTCTGCTGAATCTATTGTTATCAGAAAATGGAAACCAGAACTGTGTGATCAGAAGGAATCGAGCAAATCGTTGGGGCTTTCTTGGTGTTTGATTTGTTTTCGACATCCCGGTGGACAAACCCTCGTTGTCTTTATTTATTTGTACACCCGAAGAGAGAGAGAGAGGGGAAATGAGGGCAAAGCACATCCAGTGTGTTGTGCAACTACCCATTTCTCTGTGATCTCTTCAAGTTTGAATCATGTTTCAAATAATTCACAATACTGGTCAGTGACCATTTTACACCCACAATTCAAACCTCAGCAGCTATGCACCCAAAGAGAAGGTCATATTACAGAGCTCTATTACACAGGCTGCATAAGAGTTCTGCTAATCAGGACGAAAAATCTATCCCTACCAAAGAAGTGCAATTTTTCAGTAAGATTCTCTTTGATGGGCCATTCTGTACTTCGACTACAGACTACGCATGGGAATACTTCCCCTCATCTCATTCAAGTGATAATTAACTTCCGAGTGTCAGTATGCCTTGTCGGATATGACCTTCCAAGTTGTGCTCATTGGTTACTTCCAGGCAGTCTACAAAATCTAGACCATAGTAGGTGAGCTGATGTCCAGCTTCACCCCTAGGTAGGTATTCAGCATACGTACAGGTTAAGCTGACTTTGCACCTGAAAAGTTAAGCATTGTGGTTCCTTGGCCTGAGGCGAACAAGCATTAGTAATTGGCCGTTGGTCTGTGCGCCGAGCTTGGCATTTGGATTACAAACGTTTCAGCATCAATTAAGTTGATGGGTGAGGTCCGTGGGTGTGCGCATGAAGATTCTTTGCACCGAGATAAATATTCTAGAGAATACGTTTTCTTACAATCTTGATTTTACCGTTGTTCACAGTTGTTTGAATAAATTCTTTCGTGAGACGGAATATCTTCCAATAGAGCTTCAGTTTCGTTGGATTCATGTGTGCTATCTTCGGAGAGAAATTATTGCAATTAAGACATTTTAATGTAAGTTCCTGAAGGTGCAAACTATGCATCAGTAGTGACGCCTCCTGCTCTCCGAAAAATTTGTCTAAATGATTTGTATTACATCTTCTTAACCCCTCTTATCATAACAAGTGTCTATTTACGATATTCATGCTAATTGGCTTTGCTATAAGAACGGCTGATATGACAAGCAGCACAACCAAACCAAATGCCATGAACGAGATGAAAAATTGCGTCTAGGTGATTTTTCTGGGAGAAGTTGATGATAAATTAGTCAGATTTGCTACAGCCAAAATAAACGCTTTTCTCTTCTGGGGAAACAGCCCTGTCTGTGTGTTTCGACCTGTATACGTGTAGGGGCGAATATTTTATACGGTGAATAGACGTGATAGAAGATTGGCTATGGAATAAACTGCGTCTGTCTCCGAAAACCAATTTACCTTGTCTACGAACCATCATTTACTTTGAGCAGACTCAGGCAACCATAGAATAGTTTGATTTATGTTAGACAATCTAAATGCTCTCTCACCCATAGTCTACAGGCCGTGTACAACCCGTCCAGGTACTCAATATGCTACTAGGAAACAGATGGCTTCATTGTTTGACTGCGGTTCGACAGTAGAGTACACGAGAATGTGGTGCATTCCATAAAGACTGATGAGCACAGTGCAGTACAGCCACAAATCCGAATTTCGGAAAACTCGACCTTGTATGTAGGCACCAGGCGGACTACGCAAAAGTGTTGAATGGGAAAATACGACCGGTAGTATACACAAAAAAGATATTGGTGCAAACTAAACAACATAAACAACGAAGCAGAGATATTGTTGGACCCGAATATTTGGGGCTGATAAAACTACAACATACTAAAATATTAAAATACAGCATTAAAATACTATAATATAATACGATACATTCGGTGAACTGCAACAGTCCGCTAATCATTACCAACAGTGCGGTTACCGTACGACTGTTGTTGCTGTCGTTGGTCAACGGTTTGGGTGCTGGTAAGCATCTGTTCTCCGACATCGTCGCCGACACGGCCATCACCGTTGCTGCTCCTGGTGCTGTTTAAGCTACAGACCGTGATGATGACGATGGCGATGATGCGGAGGAGAAGGAATGTGATAACAAAATCCTCCCCATTGGGGGTAAACTATTCGAAACGAACGATCCGACGAAAACTTCAACTTCATCACTGCAGCAAGTTTGGAGTATGGGAATTCGCACTGGAGTCATCACTAATTTCAAAGACCCAATAGAATACAGGATTTTGTGATCCCACAGTTGGAAAAATCAGTCTATCCCACGTTGATCAGCTGCAACTTCCCTTTTATGAACAGAATGATTAGCTGTTTACTCTCACTCAAAAACAGAATCACTATAATACTCAGTTCGGAATAATGAAGGATGGACCCTCTGAAGCCAGCTAACAGGCACGACCTCTTTCACACATACTGAACACACACACGCTTGCCGCGTAAATCAACATGTTTTGAATTTCCTCCTAACCAGGTTCTAACGGTACATTTTACGACATCCCCAATGAAACGCGCCCGACTGACTGGCTGACCCACACGATTTTGAAACCATACTCTTCCACTTGATCCTCCAAAGTTGTGCTTGAATATGGGGGGCGTATGACTGACTGAATTTAGAGTGCTTTTACTGAATGGCGCCGACTCGACGCATTGTTGGCTAAGGACATCAACAGCAAGGTGGATGAGCTGTTGAAGAAAACTGACAGTGACAGATCACGAAGACAATACTCATCAGTTCTCAATGGACAAACAGGTAAAAGGTCACCAATCAATTTGCACATGCTCACCTATTAACGAAATTGGGTCACCACAGTATATCCTCCTGTTGGGTCAACAAGAACAACTCGCGTGACTGTCTCGGGACAGTATTTCCCATTCTTGCTGCTTTTCAAATTTGAATGAATACTAGGCACGTGGTGGAGGAGGGACTAGTTTGTCTTTCAGTGAAACGTTAACTGAATGGGGTTCAGGTTTGGGCTAGACTGTGTGAGATGCATACTTCGATCAGGTTAATTTTATTGTAACTCTCGTCTTATCCGATGCTATACGACTGAGTGCAAGTGACGACTTACAATGCTTGAAGTGTGTTCGGGCTGATTTGAAGTTTATAGCTACTTTTACAAATGTGTTCTGTCAAATACAGATTAGGTAACTTTCAGCTAGCCCACCGTTCCGCCGTGTAAATGAGACTACCTGCATAAAGCTGGTTAATAAGTTTGGTGTCAGAGGATGACCTTCAATTAGAGCAATTTCTTCACATTTGGGAGAGACCCTTTTGATGTTCTGAGGGGTCTGGGAGCTATGGAGATGCGGAGGGTACTGGTCACCCAAATTTCATCTTATAACGTGAGTTCAAATTAAATTAGCTCCTTGCATGATTATACACGGCTTTGAACTCACGTTATAAGATGAAATTTGGGTGACCAGTACCCTCCGCATCTCCATAGCTCCCAGACCCCTCAGAACATCAAAAGGGTCTCTCCCAAATGTGAAGAAATTGCTCTAATTGAAGGTCATCCTCTGACACCAAACTTATTAACCAGCTTTATGCAGGTAGTCTCATTTACACGGCGGAACGGTGGGCTAGCTGAAAGTTACCTAATCTGTATTTGACAGAACACATTTGTAAAAGTAGCTATAAACTTCAAATCAGCCCGAACACACTTCAAGCATTGTAAGTCGTCACTTGCACTCAGTCGTATAGCATCGGATAAGACGAGAGTTACAATAAAATTAACCTGATCGAAGTATGCATCTCACACAGTCTAGCCCAAACCTGAACCCCATTCAGTTAACGTTTCACTGAAAGACAAACTAGTCCCTCCTCCACCACGTGCCTAGTATTCATTCAAATTTGAAAAGCAGCAAGAATGGGAAATACTGTCCCGAGACAGTCACGCGAGTTGTTCTTGTTGACCCAACAGGAGGATATACTGTGGTGACCCAATTTCGTTAATAGGTGAGCATGTGCAAATTGATTGGTGACCTTTTACCTGTTTGTCCATTGAGAACTGATGAGTATTGTCTTCGTGATCTGTCACTGTCAGTTTTCTTCAACAGCTCATCCACCTTGCTGTTGATGTCCTTAGCCAACAATGCGTCGAGTCGGCGCCATTCAGTAAAAGCACTCTAAATTCAGTCAGTCATACGCCCCCCATATTCAAGCACAACTTTGGAGGATCAAGTGGAAGAGTATGGTTTCAAAATCGTGTGGGTCAGCCAGTCAGTCGGGCGCGTTTCATTGGGGATGTCGTAAAATGTACCGTTAGAACCTGGTTAGGAGGAAATTCAAAACATGTTGATTTACGCGGCAAGCGTGTTTCAGTTCAGTATGTGTGAAAGAGGTCGTGCCTGTTAGCTGGCTTCAGAGGGTCCATCCTTCATTATTCCGAACTGAGTATTATAGCTGTTTTTGATTTGAGTGAGAGTAAACAGCTAATCATTCTGTTCATAAAAGGGAAGTTGCAGCTGATCAACGTGGGATAGACTGATTTTTCCAACTGTGGGATCACAAAATCCTGTATTCTATTGGGTCTTTGAAATTAGTGATGACTCCAGTGCGAATTCCCATACTCCAAATGTCTTGCAGAGATGAAGATGAAATTTACGTTGGCTCGTTGGTTCCAAGCAGCCTACCCCCAATGACAAATTTTTAGTTCCAGATGGATAAGTTTCTAGTCCACAACATTTGGAAGACGCTTTTTCCAACTCCACTGAGGAACTCGTATGCTTACCCGTGGTCCCCCGTACCAGTACGCTGTACACATGTTGTATCGAATGCAAAGACCTAAAAATGAACCCAAACTTTAACCTAAATAATCGAAATAAACAGATGCATCACACTCCACCTGGAGAGTAAACCCGCTTTAACTGTTAAGCAAGTGACATCATGTTCCGGACCTGAGTTGCTCGGAAAATTCGTGAGCACATGGACTAAATTCTAACACAAGCCACGAAACTACACTAGCGAGAATAGCCAAGAATCTACATTGGCTTGCTACATCGTTGCTGGTTATTGATTTGTTCTCTTTTTTGCTCTGAGTTTGAGTGTATTATTTAGGGAGAATCGACTTTGCTAATCCAGATGAGTTTTGCAGACTGAGTTTACTTTGTAAGCTATGAAAATCAGACAAGACAGTACTTGGTAAGTGGTACACTTATTTCAGTAAGTTTCGTCCTATTTGCAGCTAGTAATATCACCAAATGCATATTCCCATGACGTTTCTACATTCTGTTTTGGATCGATATACTTTTAAAAGTGGCCTCTAGCAGAACCCACCAACGGAAATCTGCTCCACAAATAGTCGACTTTCGAGATATAGATTCATCAGCAGGTGGTAGTAGTCTACCCGTGGGTTTTAACTATGGTCCCATACTACTCAAGTCAAGAAGAACTTATTGGATGACCAAGCCAATTGGACAATAGATTTTCCTGGTATTACGCCCAACCAAGTTTACCATGGGCTTTTAGCGCAAACAAATACAACTTACGGACACGCCTTTTCATTTCTGTCGTGCTTTGCTCCCAGTATCTACTATTTCTTTATGGCAAATGTTAAAAGCTCACAGTCTTCTAAGCCCAGAAGTAGCATGGCGCCACCCCTTACCTAGATTTTCACAGAAGCCGTAGATGCAGTTCAGCGTGGCTTCTGCTACTTATCAGATGCGATGCACGTTCAGGAAGATTCGAGTTGACAAAAACACAACCCAAGAAGTATTTTTAAAGCCACAGTCCTTTTTAATCCTTCCATTACAACTGTATATGCATGTGGGTTATCATGGTACCCGCCCAAAAGCTGTGCCAACTAGGCTCTTGTCCTTCTAGCTTCTCCCCATTGATCTATTAATTGGGCCATCAGCAACCTCTCTCCAGTCCTTCCACAGCTTCGTCAGGGAAAAAGAAAGGTGTTAGAGAAATACTGTGTAATGTTCGGATAATGTCCCCTTTTTAATAAATCCGACTAATTGTATTTTCCAGGTGATTCCATTCCACTACGTTGAACCCGTTGATGGAGACAACAGAGTGCAGGCTCTGTCTATACATAATACCAAGTTTATAGTTTACATCAAAAGTGGACCGTTTCGAAGCACTTCGTCACTGATCTAATTCTACTGCTTTCTTGAACCCATCAATCAGAAAAGCCCAGCTCTCAGAGATTTTTCTAAAGCTTAGATCAATGTCTTGGATGGCCTATTTTGGACACTGGAAGTGTTACCAAGTTAAATGAGGACACGAGAACTTTGGCTAAACTTCCGACCAGATTCCAAAGAGTCGGAGGGCATTTTCTTTCCATTAGGAGAAGCTAATTCCGAGTTCCAAAATTATCCTCACACTGCAGTGATGCTTTCGTCGGAAGGGTATATTTGTGCTTGGTTATCCTATGGATACTCATTAGCGTTAACTTGACTGGCTGCGACTAGTTGTGCCTCGGGTCCATAACATGGCACCCCAGTTATATAAGCCCGAGATTTCAAACGAATACCGGGTTTCGGGGACATTCGGTCACTTACTCTCAAAAGCTTATCATTATCTTCAGCTCAGCGATGGGGGTCGGATTTTATATTTTCTGCTTTGAAGCCTTCAGTAGGCAAATTAAGGAGAAAACGGCTAAATCACAACTGTCGTCTGTTCGGCGTATGTTAACTACGGCAAAATTCCACTGTAAACCAATAAATACCAAAGTCTACCAAAGATAGTACGAACCTATGATTCGCGCCGTCAGGGAGACTCCACACACTGTTTTGTGATACACTGTTAGTATATTGTGATTGGTATTACAAACAGTATTCTTTTTAGCGTAAAATGATCAATAAAATTTTTGCCATCAGGGTATCCCAAAAATTAGCATACAAAAAGTGCAGAGAATCACAGTATGGTTTTATTATCAGTGAAATCCATTGACTGAGTCGAAAGTCATCTAACCAGCTAATCTGTCACGTTGTATTCAAAATCCAAATACTAGGAATTTTTTTAGAGAGTCTAATGTGCCGAGTAATATTGTTCAAGGCCTATGTTTGCGCACACTGAAACATCCATTGCTGTATTCCTTCAGACAGTTTGGAAATAAAAGGCAGTAGTCAGGTGCGGAGAGATGCCGTAGGTTATTATTGTGTACAGTAGAATTGACAGCAAAAGTGAACGAACTCAGTCAATCAAGACAGTTGTGCTGAACAGATCTGATGGGAACTTAGTTGCACAGAATGGAGATAATTCTTGGGTTTCATCTGACGGGTTATATACACTGGAGTCCGGTGGATTCTGGTCCCTCAGTTGTTTGCTACCTTCACTAAATACAAACAGCGTTCTCTAGTAGGGATGGGTCGAAAGTAAAATTGAGTGACTCACTGAGGATAATTTTACTCGTTTATCGCACACACGTTGTGTACATGAAAAGATAACAGCTATACAGCAGGGAATAGCTGTCTATCACCAGGCATCGACCCAAGACTGCTGTGGTCTGCAACAGGTAATGTGGTCTCGGATCTTGGTGTTCCGCTACTTGTACTGCTTTGGTTGCTGTCACAGTTGCGAAGGTCATTTAAAAGTACGGTACCACAGTTTGACTGCACGGTGTTGTGATGAACATTCATGCCTAGGTGGGACTGATATCCATACCCTGAGGGTTCGTATCGGGAACTCAAGACCACCTCAGGGTCCCTGGATGAAACTCTTGGTGAAGATTTTGTTTGTTGATGAGGATGACTCACTGGAATCACAGATTCATGGTCGCCCGAATGTGCCTTTGAGGTATTCGGCTGTCCATTAGCAAGATTGTGGTAGTAAGAGTGGGGTGAATAACCCAACAGAGCCATCTGCTGTGCCTTTGGATAGAACGAAAGGGGCGCATGCAGTGGATTTACCTCGGTACCATCTGAACTAACTTCCCCCCGTTGAGGGTTGTCCATGGATTGGTTTATTCTTTCGTTCAACCAAGAACCAGGTGGATCTATATTTCGGTTGCGCAAAATTGGAATCTGTCGCACTTCATCTGTTGCACAGTCAGACAAGTCAGTTCGATAGTTAGACTTCTCACAAGTGTACTGGTCGGAGGAATTAAAATTGACCCGCTGATCACGAATTGGTCGTTCTGCAAGGGCTGAATTCAACTGGGAGTACGGATCGGAAGCAAACGGTAGGACAGGACCAAGCAACGACGTATGTCGGGATTCTTCCAAGCTAGAATTGAAGACGTCTGCGAAGGGTTTCGGCTGGTCACGTGAAGAACCATTACTAGAGGCCAGACCAACTGGACTTAACAAACCACACGCATTGTTTGCCGGGTAGATATCACTTATGTATCCTGGGAGGTAGTTGGGCCCACTCACTGAGCCTGCCGCAGACGGTGGAGAGCACCCGCCGGTCAAACCCGAATGGCCATAACCGAACCGATTTGCAACTGCTACGGCAGCTGCCGCATTGCCAAATCGATGCAGTGGAGTTTTCATAAGATAATCCATGCTTAGTTCTGGGAAGTCAGAATAAAACCCGAATTTGTGCTTCTTGGTCTTCTGAGAGACTTTTCGATTTCTTGTCTGAATCCCATCCTTTTTCATTGAAATCGGCCGCTGGATCTGTCGAGGAAGCAATAAAATCGTTCGAATGACACGGTAAGTTGTAGACTTCGGCGTTTCGTGATAAAGACACATTCAAATGCATAAAGATCTCATCGAAATTATTCATGAGAATGGCCCAAATGCTTAGTTGGGATGAGTTCCTTTAAGTCTAACCGATTAGGAAGACACTCACGGCATCGATTAACTACAGGTGCCTTCTTAGAAATTATAGTCTATTCAAGAATAGCATTCTCACATGAAAGCTATTTTGATGTGAGGCCAGTGTTTCTCTTTAAAAATTCAGTCTACTTTTTCTAACACGCTTCTTTACTGATATCTTTTGAAAGTTGTTGTTTTGTTCTATCTGCCGGGAGACTGTTTATGAGCAGCAGGTTTCGATTGCATTACATCATTTCAGATCAAGTTCCTTGAGTCTATATTATCACGCGGACTCAATGACTCCAGAATGAAAACCGATTTTTCTTAGAGATCTTGATGAACAGTTTGTAAAATGGTCAGTCCATTCATTTTTCAAAACTTTTAACCCACCGGAAGTTAACTGGATGAAGCAAGTGTTCAGTACTCCTGGAGCTGCTTTGTCAACAGTGAATTAATTATTTGGGTGGAAATTCATCCCCCTTTTTACTCAGTGAACCACAAAATGGTTCTCACGTTTCAATCTACCACGTGGTCAACGCAGTGATAGTTTGGACTAAGCACTTGTGTAACACGTAAAAAATGAAGAAGAAAACTCGTTCAACATTGACGACAGAATTACTGATTTCGGCTTGCAGGAATATGAGAAGGTCTCATCCTCATATTAGAAATTAGATGTCCATAAGTTTTCACGAGCGCTGCAAATAAATGTGACCCTTCCTCAGTTTGTTTTTTTATAAACATGAATAAAACGGACCACCACTCACTTATTCCACATTCTTTACTTCATTCAGTTTTAGGTAAGATTAGGCCAAACAAGATAATATGCTTCCATCTTTGCCTGATATGCATAAGGCCTGTGGCCATGCGAGAATAGTCCTCCTGCAACGACCTATGGGTTCCACTATCGATGTCTCATCTGGGCGATTCGGACCAAACACTGGAAACCGTCGCTTCTATCTTCATCTATAATCTCTCCGATCAACGTGATTAATCAGTATTGCTCACTCTTTTTACCCCCTTCTCAGGTGGGCGTATACTCCAGCACCTCATCTGTCTGGAGTTAGCGCGGTTTCTCACATCCTACCACAAATCCCTGGCGCCACTACATGTCAAATCTCATCCGCCTGACAGCTAATCTCCCGTGTTCTTTCGCATCTGGATAGGGGTGGTGGGAAGCATAACAGAAAAAAGATAAAGCGCCAGAGTAATACAATAAAATGCAAATGGAAGTGTTTTTATTTGACTAGACTGAGGGTCTCACACTGGTTTTACATTTGTACGGTTTCGGTGGTTAGGTGGGGAGAATTGATTCTCTGACCGGCCGAAATCGATGTACTATGTTGGATTCATATTGCCATGGGGAACTAACTGGATGTCTTCTCTTGAGGAAATGGAAAGTCTAATTTAAAGTTCCTTTGAATAGAGGATATACTCCGTTCATTTGCAATGGTACGATCCTTTTTACAGAAAATCTATGTTATAAATAGCCCCTGTATGAAGATGACTACTCTGGAGCAGCCGGGTTTTGGAATGCTAAACCGAGTCGCTTCATTATCAGTGAGGACTTGGTTCCCATGTTTACAGCTGCAACAACTGAGGGAAGTTTATCCCCACATCAGCGGCCACTCAGCTCTTATTCTAAAACCAACTAATAAGTGCAAGCAATGAGCAAGGCAGCAAATGAACGAACGGACAATTAATTAATCAAGCCTGTTTATAGCCAAAGGTGAGTGGGTAACTGAGTGACTGATTAGTGAAGTAATTCAGCAATTGGCCAAATAACCCAAAAGTGAGGTGTTCTTTGCATCTTTGGCAAACACCGGGTTGCAACAGCCATGCAGATTCTAAACGCCTCTGACAACGGTTTCCCCCCGGTCCGTCAGTGGTCACCACAGAATAATTTTACAATGGTAGGAAGCTATGTTGATTAAAAACAATTAGAGTCTGGCATGCTTGTGGAGAATAAAAACTGAGATGACCTTCGGAAACATTCAAGATAAGTTTAGTTAGTGTTTGCCTATGACTCTTGTAAAGACATGTTTACGAAGGGTGTGATTAACTGACATGCTGACTGCGGAACCTACTTATTCATGTGTCAATGACATTCTCCCTACTCACCCAAATTTACCTTCCCTTATTGAGGAATATGGTGGCTAAATTTGTGCAAAGACTGACCATTACTAAACGATTCCCTATAGTATATATATAGTGCTATAGTGTATTAATATAGTGCAAATTCCTGAGAAGGTAAACCTGAATAAAGACTTCTACGATCCCTTCTTTCGCTTCAGCAGCGAATCTGGATGGAGTGATATGTCTCAACTTGTTTTTCTTTTCAATTTTCCTCTCAACGCCTTATCACTTTCAATGGGAAGACTTGTGTGTCATACATTTAGAACAGCAGCTAATCTGACAGGAGGTTGAGCATGATACCCCCGTTTGTTTTTGTTATTTTCAATCCTGCTGCACACCTGAGTTGTACTCATGTGCAAAACAATGCAAAGAGGTTTTCTACATTCAAAGGCAACCAACTCCATCCCCATCGCTTTCGTTCTGTCGTGAACATATTCACATAACGTGGATAGACGACTATAGGGTTGGCGCCATATAGGCATGAAGCCGACATATCGCCAACATGACCAGATCAAATTAACCATCCGGGTTGATTTACGTAGCGCGCGCGTCAACAGAAAGTGGAAGGCGAGCTCACATGCTGTACTCAACACCCACCCTGGCCCCCATTTGTCACCTCCACCTCCATCTTTTGTGGCCCTGTGATATGACAGGCTGCTCTGTCTTACCATTGATTTTGAGGGGTTCATAATGGAACACGTCAGTTTGAATCTACGGGTATGATGTCTGTGTGTATGCGACTATATGCGCGCTTTGTGCAACGCAAACAAGGGTGCAGACTCACAGCTTCACTCTCGCTTTCTCTGATTCGTACTCACATCCAGGGTTGAGCTCACGGCAGTCAATCAAATTTATCAGTTTGGTGCGCTCCTAAAAGGCTCTCTATGCCCAACATCACTACCATGGCCACTCAACGGGGTTGCGCGTATTTGTATGATTTAGCACTATGCTGAGACCTCTCATTTTGAGTAGCATAAAGTTGAACTGATACACATACTGTTCAAGATTCATAAACAACGCCAAACATACTATCTTTATTGTCGTTCGATGTAGTGAAGTAGGCCTGAAAGTGTTTCAAACTAATTCATAGGAAAACATACATAAACCAGTCTTAGGTGCCCTGTAAACCCCGTTGGATTTGAATGGCTCACGTAAAAGATCTCGGTGAAGCGTACTTTACAAAGCTAGGTTGTAAAACGATCTAACATTAGGCGTAAGTAACACATGTTCTCATCATTTAAAAATGCCAATCTCGGAGGAGCAAACTGAACAGCGAAGAAAATACAGACGGACTGTCAGAGTGTCAGTTTGCTGCATGGTATCCCGAGGTGAAAATATCCTTTAAAACTTTTTTTTCACCGTTGTTTGGCTAGTCATTGTTTTATAAACATTGATAATTAGTTTAGTTCGCGGTTACAGATTCTCATCGTGTTTGTATCGCCAGCTTAAGGTCTGTTGCGCTTACCTCGTTTTTACAAATTGATTTCAGGCACTGTGAATGCACGCAACGAGGTTCTAATTTTAACACAGTACAGGGAGTGAACCAAGAGTAGTGGGGTTTTCACTGCTGGGTCTACTTGCCGTGTTCTGTCGACAACTTTAAACTATGCAACTACATTACAACTGATCACTTTAGTCGATTCATGCTAGTTGTTTCAGACAAGTTAAAACGCGCGCTTTTTCAGCATGGCAACGAAAAATTATATGAACGAAAGGAAAGTTTGTTGCTTATCTTGTTAGCCGAATGAGCCACTGCTTGAAGTCATCTACATTACAACGGAGTGTCATCAATGACAAGCTGAACCGCACCAGCAACCACGGCTGCGCTTGCTCCTAGCTACCACCTATGGGTTGGGAACACTTAAATGATCAACACACACTCATTCGTGAATTAAAGATCAAGATCGATTGAGCTTCTAAGTGATCCTTGTGTTTTGATGTGACTGACTTCTTACGAGAAATCCCTTCTTTCTATTCATATAAAGGGAATTCAGATGACTTACATTGTGCAGTTTGAAGTAAAGCCCACAGGCATTACACACGGGTTCTCCGTTTGTGTTTCGCCTCCACAACGTCGTTGTCACTGTGCGACAGTTGGAACAAATAGTGCCGGTTCGTCGACTGGATGATTGCTGAAACGGGATAGCATGTTGCGAATATTGGAATAGATCTTGCATGATCCCTGGGGCGTCAATTAACAAAACATGTATCCACCCAAATATTCTAATACAAAGGAAATGTGGATTGCACAAAATAGACCGCACTTTATGTGAGAGTTTCTCGGTTTCCCAGCTAAGGCTGCATTTACTTTAAAAGTAATTTTCGTAACTTAGATGGTACAGGATGAACAAAAGTTTTGGAACTACTTAGTCTAGTTCGGCTGTGGATTCAAGGTTTCATCTATCGTTCTTTGAGTTGAAAACACTTGCTCGTCCTGGGCTTTGAAGAGTGTTCTTTCCGCATAACCCACAACTAAGTGTTATCATTTAGAGAGAGGCGAGCTGCACCAAAACTGTCTGCCCGCACACCGCACTGCGCTACATTACTTTGGCTACACCTGTCCATAAATTGAACATGTCTGAAGGAGCATCGCATTAGCTCTGCTCATTCAACAGACCACGCGATTTTGTTCAGCACTTGGAATTCGGTGTCCGTTATCTGTAGTCAAACTAAGCTATGAACAAAATGTTTAGTCCTACAGGATTTTTCCCAAGAGAATTGATATTCTAATACTCAACGCCCTGAAGTGCTCAAAAAATTACTGAATTTTTCTTGGGTTGAAAAACCAAACCTCGTATTGCCATAACCACCTAGGAAGTTCCCTTTCCTTATCGAACACTATTGGCAGTGAAGACCGCAAATCGCTGCAGTAACACTTCATGGTATGCACCGCGACATCCGATAGTTAGATTATGCACTATGCACTACTATGTAGGTAATGGGAGATGGCTCGGAGGTTAGAGTGCGAATTGGCTGACCGCAAGGTCCGTGGTCGGAACTCAGCCTCCTCATCTCAAATTCTCCTGTCTAGGATTGGGCAACCTGGCAGCATCTCAGCCCTCGTGCTTTCCTCAGGTATGTGGTAGCTAGAGACCGAGGAAGAAGCTGAACGATCAGGTAATTCTTAAAATGGTTTAATTTGGGACTAATTAAAACTTGGAAGTAATATTCACCGTCTGTTTTGACCAGAACTAAGTTAGGTCGGACGTCAAACTCATCAGCTTATGGACATTACTACAGCTCGGGGATACAGATTTTCACTGAAATTAGTCATCAGTGCTGCTGTGTGCACCGTTAGGCATGGTGGCTGAGCCGATCCGTTATCTCCTATAACCTACAGCCTTTCTTATGAGAAGTCCTGTGCTCCGCCCTTATTTTTACTACAGATTCAAGTGAACTTTCAACTAGTCAGATGATAAATGCATGGGCATTCTCACCTCTTGTTAACAAACCAGGCATCCATGGTTTAAGATGAAAATATATGTATGTCTATCATATCGCTGGATATTTCCCACTCAACTCAAAAACACATACAGTTCCAAACAGGAAATGCGCTAAACTGATGACTGCTTCAACCCCGGGGTATAACAGAGTAAACCAGACGGCGTTTCAAGTGGAATTGGTCACTCTGACTTGAACATAAATGCTGTTCTTGCAGATCAGTTCTTTTTTATCTTGGGCTTCATTCAAAAAGATCTATCCCCGGGATTAAGCATTGGTGTGAATGCAGCGGATTGCGTTCCTCTGGCACGAGCGCTGGATCAGATAATAACGTGAGAACATTTACAGCGGACTGATTAGTTGATATCAAGCTTTCTCCCGGCCATCGACAGAGCTGTCTCATTCATCGGTCTGTCAAAGTATTCATACATGCTTGCGAATCGTATATTTGTATGGATGTGGAGGTGACTTCTTAAACGATATTATTTTGATGCAACGAATGCAAGCTATAAAAACATTTTTGCTCCAAGAATTCACAAGAAAATTTCAACTTCATCCGGACTTTTCATTGTTTGAATCGAAGAGCATACAGTAGTACAGACACGTCCACCCAGGCGAATGAGTGATCCAGACCAAAACCTTATTACGGGACCCTATGTAGTATCTAGAATTCAGTTCTGATGCCTTATAAAACCAACTTGCTCGCGGCAACGTCGCAGATCAAACCGAGAATATTTACTACTACCGCGAAATGTACAAAGAAAATGGACTAACAAAAAAAGTTTGGGCGTTAGCTCGAGAGTTTCTGCTGCGTTTCATTTGTTTGGGACTGTTTGGGAGTAAATTCTTTGTTTTCTGGGTTATCGATGCGCTGATCGACCTTGGCGTTTGACTTTGGCAAGCGTTTCATCTCTAATCAAGAAGCCATCATCAGTGCATTGCTGGTTGAGCTCCTATTTTCGAAAATGTGCATACGCGAACTGAGCTATTCGTAGATAATGCAGTCTGATTTCAGAGTACTTGACATCTTCGCGTCAATCTCATCTTGATTTCGTATGAAAACTTCATCAGTAACAATGTATCCAAAGTCACTAACACATTTCAGGACGAATCTGGCAGTTCCATGGCGGTGGGAACAAGTTTTTCGTAAAATATCGTTTCTAGGACGTGTGAGCTCAAAGTGGTTGAACGTTAAATGAAGATAACTATGTGGTCGAAACACAATGTCATGAATATGCCTATCACTTGGTCGGTTTCAATAAAGCCAAATCTACTGGAGGTACATCGCTGAACGACTCGTTAGTTCAGCCTGATCATGTTAAGCAGGGTGTACCGTCACACATGTCCTGTTTTTTCCTTCATTTGCTATGAAGCTAATTTAGTCACAATATTTCACTTTTCCATGCTATTTCAACTTGTAGAGTCAAGGGACAAAGGACACGTGGTGGTTAGATTTTGTGGAAATCACAAGGAAAATGGCCAGGCTATATATCAAAGGGTTAAATCTCAGCTTTAGCCAGCTTAAAAACAGATCCTATGGTTGCAACAAGTGAGTTCGAAATGCCTTATGAACTATTGCTACGACTAGTGAGCGTCGTTTGGTCCGCTCTGTGCTCAGCACGACTGACCATCTTCCGCAAATATGAACCTGTCAATTTGTGGGGAAATATACGCTACCCTGCGCCTCCGACAGTTGCTTTCAATTCAGAGGTCCCAATTTTCGTCTTTTTCAAGGTCAGTGATCCGGAATTGGAAACAGATCGATCGGAAATGACGCTTTGGTTTGATCCTTCAAAAACCGAGAGGCTTGTTTCCCACCAGGTCAGAAATTGTACCAAACAATCTAGTATCTATACTGCAGCTGCGGGTTACTCGTCATTGGTAGGGTGGTTTCCCAAGCTTATCAAGGTATTAGATATGTCACTGGCTTCCAGCGTTTCCTCCTTGTTGACAGCAGGTTGTTACGCAGCCTAATGATATCGATGGAAATGCCACGCCTCCGATACCCTAGAAAGACATATGGTAAACAAACCCGTCAGATGGATCATTCAAGTGTGAACCTGATGGGCTATAACATATCTATGACCTACCAGAGAAGCGTCTTAGTTGCGCCACCAGGTGAGCAAACGAGGACTCGGGGTTAATGTTTCACCATCATGCTGTTTCACAGCTTCTTGCGGCACATTGCAAGATAAACATGCTGTTTGTGAGGCCCTAACACTTAAGCTATGAAATATGTGTGCACTCACTGAAATGTACTATTGTAAACAAAACTGTTTTTCCAATGTATGCAGCGTGTAGCAGAAGACGCCATAAACTTGAGTCAAACATCCGACTTTCTCCTCCACCAGTAGACAGACTCTTGGTTTCGTCCCGCAGTTGTTGGAATAGGTGGGAGAGCAAACAAAACTGACTGGCCATCGCGACAACAGTGGAATTGGAGACTACCTATTTTTTTCAACATTTCTTGGCTAGACTGTCAGCAAGCTTTGGAGCACACTCTCCTAGACAGCATTTTTAGCAGGAAGTGGTACCGTTTTCGGAAGCTTGAGAAAAACCATGCGCGGTCATGTCTCATACTGTAAAAACGGCACACAGTCTGTTGATCAATGGGTCTGTTCCGCAAGTTTTGATAACAGGTACCCATATGTTTTCGTGGACGTCTGTATATTTTCACAGCAAAAATACCGCTTGTGTGGCCTTACCGGCTAATAATTTATCAACCTGTCCGGACCCGCACTTCAACTCCGGATGTGTTACGACATACAATTACTATGATGTAGGCCGGTCTGCCCGCCCACAGCCAGTGAACATTTATCAGAATGCTTTGGTGAAACTTTGAATGTTTAAAAAGTAACCGGAACGGTTTTGTGCTAATGACTTATCTAGGTGTTGTACAAAACTCAACGTGTTGTGGTTAAGCAAAGTGCAGAAAAAAACAAGAAAGAGACCTATTAATCCTTCATTCACTGTTACTCTCCTACTATTTGCTGATTAAAGTAGTACCAGCAGTGGTTTTTATAAGTCATGATGTACCTAGCTTAGTTTCGAAAAAATCCCGAAAAGAATCACTTACATGACTTTTGCTTGACAACGGATAAAAGAAATCCGGCTTTCTACTACTCCGTAGCTTAATAATACAACAGTAGCGACTGACTTGCCTGTGAACAGAGCAAATCGAACATTTCAAACTTATTTGACCTGTCGCGAGTGGATGCATAACCTCTGTTGTATTAAGTATTCAATCAAAGATTGTTTCTTTTACCGCGGAAGCATTACGCACAGTGTTGGGAAAAACGGTCAGTGTGGCAGATGCCGCAGATTTCAGCGTCGAAACAATCAACACGTCAATCATCATTAGTTCAAGTAAGTGTGGTTTCTTTTAACCCTCACGTGTTAACATCATGCCGCCAAACTAAATCAGTTGAAATGATGTATCTCCGGGGCGTGGGATGGAATGACCCAAATCTACCAGGCCGTGGGGAGGTTAGGAAATACTGCGGTAACAAGCACAACGACCGATCGCGGTGCATCGATTCCACAAACTGGTGTGAAAATGTTTTTGATGAACAGGTGTTGCACGCCGACAAGTCACATATCGAGCTGAATGACAAGAAGGCTCACAATGTAAGTGTGGGAATTTACGGGATACATTGGACCTAGGTTCTGCTATGCCTCATTGTTTACAAGTAAAACTGCCCTCGTTTGGTGAGGCTATAAATCTGGAGATATTGAAGCTTCTGGAAAAAGCCATATATATCTCAGTGATAACTTATCTAGCCGAACCAGACTAGCAGCAGGTAAATGGGAGCCATCATTGGACAGCTTTTGGAGGTTTCGTGACTTACCAGCCGACGTTTTGGTTTGATCAGCGGCCTATTTTGTCCATTCATTTTTTGGTATAGGCCACATGCATTGCACAAATAGTTGCCCTGGCCATCCCGTCGCCATAGTGGAGTACTTGTAGCACCACAGTTAACGCATTCACGACCTTCTGTGGTAGGATAGGGCAAAACAGATTCATATTGGTCAGAACATGTACTTCTCAGTGAGCCCCACAATAGAACATAAAGAAAGAGTAAGCAATGTAACCACGTGAACAAATTTGTCCAAGAAACTGTGGGGTTATTCACGTATATACACAGGAGGTGCGATTTATCTACTTCATGTAAGAAGCATTCATTGATGGAAGCGCTTTTCCTGAGTTCCCAGGCATAGTGGTTACTAGTCACTATTTTAGTCCATTTCATGACCTGTTGTACGCATAGTATGTTGAGTAGACCCAAACAGCAATGTCCCCTGGTGTGAATAAGATTAACTCCTCTAAACAAGCCCAGTTGACTAACCTAGCGAGCTTGTTCGAATCAATACGTTGACCTTGGTTGTACGTCGTAAGATGTTGAGACTGTTTGGCAAACAAGGGCCAGTTGTAGTACTGGATGGCTCTATCAGTCCTAGTTAGTATTTCTTGTTGTTCAGTTGAGATTTTCGTTTGATTTTGTCAAATAAACCTCTAAAGTTCGGATGGCTTCGAGACAGATAGTTCTAGCAAGACATGGCGATTTTTATTACTGACGAAGTTGAGGTGGTCTGTAACCACCAATTTTTCGTGAATCAGCTGGAAACAGCTATTGTTAACTCATCATTACCTCATCCCCTCGTCTCGCATGATTATTCTCATTGGAGTATGTGTAATGTATCCTCTAGAACAATTTCCGAATGTGCAAGTTCAAAGCAGTTCAACATCTGATAAATGATTTGTGAAAGCTAATACTTCTTTACGGCATAAAGCTTGAATTACTTTCATTCAACAGGATGTGTAAGGCCAGAAGATTTGTATTACGCGGATCTGGTATCCATCAGTAGCGATGGAAACGTGTCCCATACTATAAGAGTGATTTGAAAACTTCGATATCTGGAGCATGTTTCTCGACACACTTTTTCTCAAATAGTAGTTGATCGGGCATGGGAATGCTAGGATCTGTTTGAGTCTCACATGTTGAATGGGCTCAACGCCTATGTTGTGCGTATCGAAAGACCTTACACATGTGAAATATTTGGGGCTGCGGAACTCTGCTGTGAGTGTACTCACAAACCTCCGTGGTTAATCATGCTAGGTAAATGTCTTTTCTCCCCTTTTTATGGGAGATATTTCGCGTGTAGTTCCAAGGTTAATATAACTTTAACGTGATCACCTAACTTACTTTTGTTCTTACCAAAGTTATAATACCATGTAAATCAATATCAAAATTTCCCGACAGATTTTGCTTGACCAGCATAGATTTTTCCAGACAGACGTTAACCAGCTGCCTATTCGGGCTTCCAGGCCTTGTCATCAACCCGAGGGACCAGATGTTTTTTGTATAAATGTTTGCATATGTTGTTTTAAGCCCTATGTGCACGACTGGCAATACCGATCCATTTGGTTGTAACCATGTCAAAAACCTGTACACCTAGTAAACCGAACTGCAGCCCTCAAAGTAGTTTTACCTGTGGAGGTGAGTTTCTTGTTTTTCACCGATTTCAAACTGTTTGACGTGATAGTTGATGAAGACGTCCCAGAGACTCCGTTCACTGAGCCTAGAATTGGGATGATGCCTCCCAGAGCATGTGATGCTGAACGATTTGGAGTGTTGTGGAGAACATGATGAGATGCGTAAGGAATATGCTGCTCTTGTTGGGGCTGTCCAACTGCGTTTGCACTGGCAACGGCAGCTTGAGCGACTACAGCAGCCGCAGCCATTGCAGCTGCTGAGTGGTATGCAGCACTAACGTACATTATATCGTCCATAGGATGTACTGGGTTCTTAGGTGGGAGGATAACATCTTCTGAACAGGTCTCCAATTTTGCCGCCGTTCGGTCAAACAGTGAGTCGTTAGGGGTTACCGGAAGGTGTGCTTGTCCGGATAGACCGTTGGGATTGTTCCGGCTGTTTCTAGAAGCATATCTGTTGAGAGATGAATTGGCTTGTTGCTGTTGTGCCTGTGGAGATAGTACATCATCACCTCCTGTTTGCTGCGCCGCAAGTTGAGCGCATTCAGGTCCAGATGTATGACCAGCCGAATGCCTGAGTCGAGGATCTAATGCACTCGAATTAACAGAAGCGTAGAAGGAGGCCAACTGCTGAGGTGTTAACCCTTGGGGATAGTACAGACCCTGGTTCCATGTAGAACTCGAAAAGAATGGATTGACCGATTGCGACTGATGAAATGAAGTTTGCATACCACCGTTTGTCAGTAACGAGTAAAACTGTTCCTCAGAGCGGTACGACTCGGAGTTGTGATTGGGAGGTATTCCTGGAAGCGAAGGGGGGAATGTAGAATTGAGTGCATCCGAGCCATTCGAGTTACCTCCTTTTGGATGATGGGTTTGCTCATACTGTGGGAATAGGTTACTGGAAAATTGGCAGCTACTTTGTGAAGACAGTCGAAATGGCTGTGAGGTTGAGGAAGGTGGAGTAGAAGGCGGAATCTGATAATGAGAGATACTGTACGAAGATTTCGCTTTATCTGGGCTTTGTTTAACGGACTGTGGAGCCGCCTGAGTAGTGCTTGAAAAATCGGCTGATTTCGCTGGAAATAGAACTTCAGAACGTTTTTGCTCAGAGTTATCCTGTTGAACTCCCTCGGCTCGCAGCATGCCATCATAGTCAGGCGTTGCTGCTTTTTCACTTTCCTTCATCAGTCGTCTTTGTCTTGTAGTTTTGTGTTCCGGACTATTTGTCCCACGTGCTGATTGACCAACACCACCGTGTGAAGCCTCGCGTTGTATATAGTTTCCCTTACTCAGCTTCCGTGCAACCCACCGGCCATCGACCCGATCATTGTCACCTCGTGCGTTCAGACGTATAGCGTTTTGGTCAGATTCAAATCTGGACAAATTTAGCAACTCTAATCGGGCCTGATTGTTCGCATCGATATTATGATGTTCCTCAAGATCCCGTTTTCCCAAATCCGACGAACGGTCAAATACCGGTTCGCTTCGTTCAGCTGGAAGCTTCGCCTGAATCTCTGAGCAAAACTGTCTTGCACAAGAAGTGCCACCCCTGTAGGGATCTTGTTGATCCTGTTGTTGTTGTTGTTGTTGCTGTTGCTGCTGCTGTTGATAATTATGATAAGCCTGAGATAAACTTTGTTGATACATGTTGGGATAGGTAGTCTGACCAACCAACAAGTTCGACGAACCATAGAGAGTATTTGGGGGACCAGAGTTGACAGATCCATAATTAGAAAATTCTTGATATCGATTGAAATGTGTCCAGCCCGCATCTAACTGTGGTCTGCTCACACCGGGTGGATTTGCAGAAATCGCAGCGGCCATAGGTAGCATTCTATAGGACGAAACAGGAGAAATGTGTATTTTTTGGTGTGATCAATTTTTACTTAAGGTAGAAAACATTGATATCGGTACGTAGAAGTAAACCACTCAATCTCAAGAATACCGGATAAAATTACTTTTTTTCAATTCTTCTATAGTTATCAAAAGCCTTGTTCCAGCTTTCTGCTTCGCAGTTGCACATGAAGTATGCACTTCCAGGAACATACAACAGGCTAAACAAAAGAGCACGAAACGCTTGCAGCCCAAATGGTAAGTGTAGTGAGTAAATGAACAGCAAAGCAGTTCATCCGAGTCACATGAATTTCATTATATTATCAGCTCCAGTTTTTTACACACACTGCACATTTATGATCAAAATAAGATACCGTTCTATTAGTTGCTGGTTTTCAAATAGAAGGAGCTCATCTGACCGGTTCCTCGTATGAAAGCGGTTGATTTCTGCTATTTTAGGCGGTATCTTAGCCAAAACCTGTGCAAAAATGTTTTATGGATGCTTTGTGAATTACTAGATTCAACCAAGCCTAACCTCTCATTTTCCTGGTCACACAGTTCTTAGAGTTCATTGCCATTTTTCATATCAGCTAGTTATGTTATCATAAGACGTATTATTAACGTGGTTCCCAAGAGACTGACCGTAACCTCGCCTTATCTGAAGCAAACTAACTACCATGATTCATAGATCGCGGAAGAATGGGCGTATCACTTGTGAACCACTTAGCAATAGGTGTGGGTTCACATAGCATTTAGTGTCAGTTTTTTTTTTCATGTGAGCTGAGTTGGCGGAGCTACTGTATCCAGGTTATTATTTTGTCCAAACGATGCGTCAAATCACCATAGTTATCAGCATGAACGCAACTATAGTAAACTCAATTGGACGCATGCATAAGGTTTATTTCCTCTGTTAGACTTCCAACCTGCACACCCGTTCGTCCTTCTACCGGAGAGTTGTTTATTCGGTCAGCTCCTATCAGCATCACCACATGGAGTTAGGGACTTGTGCAAATCGTACGGTGACGGAAAGGATCTCAAANGGCATTCCATCCCAAGTGTATGCGTGCTCACTTAACGATGTAGATATCAGTGGTCCTGTGACTGGACCGGCATCATCGTCCGTATTCATGCTCTCGAAGTGTTTCTATTGGTAAGAACTTATTTGTAAGCCATATTTTAGGCCTTGGTTCACTGACTGACTTGCACTAGCAGTTGTTTAGGATTTGGACTAAGTCAACATCACCAAATATAAATGAGCAGCAGGTTGTGAATACACTCCAATGTGTTTTAGATGATGATTCGTGAAGTTAGAGATGAAAAGTCGAGTAAAACTGTAATGTGCATATCCTTGTAATTTCAGTTGTGTGCACCAGTAAGACTGGAATAACGAACTGCTCTCATAGTGTGCCAAAACTATTTCGCCTTTTGATTTTTGAGCTCGCGAATTATGAAGTGGTTGCGGGCTGCTGAATAGCTTTCAGCGACTTCATAATCAGTGGATTTTTTTCAAGGAAGTCTCAGATGAAGAAAAATGAACGGATATCACAAGAGATTCAGTTGAGTCTGTCGTGAAAACCAAACTGATTTGCAAATGAGTGTATTACTCGAAAACAGTCCAATTTGGGTTCAAGTAGAACATAATGTTGACGGAAACTCGGGGACTGCGCCTACCTGATGAGCCCCAGGAACGGCAAAACCGGTCGTGGGCTGTTTAAGTTTTCTGCAACCTTGTGAGTAGTTTTCTTTATGAGGACTGACATCACATTTAGTTGGCAGAATATCATAAAGTAGAGATTCCGTCATCACCAATGCAAATTGCAAATTATTGTATTTAGCAAAGGTGTCGTGCTTTTAATCTGGACAATTTGTGACAATACACTCGCCCTCCTCTGAAGAGGCCACTGGTGGAAGAATGCGCCACTGAGAAGAGATTAGTTTCAGGTAGTCATTTGAAGTGCATACTAACGGTGAACTCCTTAGAAAAGTGAATTAATCCTATGAGACCGTTTTTGTTCGGCCTCTTGAATTTGGTCCAGAGTTAATCTGCTAAGCACTACTAATGTCATCTTGACGGATCACGAAGTGTTTGCAACCAGACTGCTCAACCCAGATAATGCAAAAACCACTTCTATAAAGCCCAGGTTACCGAAATTCTCCTCAAAGGCAAAGTGGTCTATCTGGACAACTATGCTTCCAATGAGCGCGCAAACCCACTTACGTTTTACTACCAATATTGGATACCGGAATTAATAGCGACGACTGGAATGATCAATGAAGTATACCAAACGCCTATGTATCATGCTCAATTTGTTTCCTGCTGTCCTCCTGTCTTCATGCGGCCGGAGGTTTTAGCCGAAAACCAAACATGACTATATTTTCTACCTGTTTAACTAGTAAGACACAGCAGCCGTTTTCGGTGACTTTGGCCAATGAATTTCCAAGTTGTTATCGCGTAATCTCGCTTCTTTGCTCAAGCAGTGAATTCACCCCAACCCCCTCAACTCTCTTCTTGCTTGCATTCGCCGAACGTGTTGTGTAAGCGAAGCCATCTGTCTGATCGGTCATTGTCATGGTCGTTAGATGATCCGGGCGAACAACATCCACTGTGGCTAGGTCCCCGGATAGTTTGGTCGAGGAAATCTCATTCAAGAACACCACCACCCCCATTTAGCTACGGAACATTTGTGCTGAGAGACGCGTAACATGTGCACATGATGGACTGGCCATGTTAGTGTTGTCTAACTGAAACAACAGAATAGCTCTCATCTAGTTTAACCATACTAGATCATCACCACTACTCGACAGGATGATCGATGCTAATGCTGTAGACTATCGTCACAAATGATAACTATAACATTTTTGTTAAGCTGTGCAGAACTGAGAACACGCTCATCAGTTAAAACCCTATCACAGCTCAGGGCGTTATTAAGTCATGGAAACTTCTAGAATAAGATGTCATACTACGCATTTCGGTTACCATAGGAAACTTCCTTCAAGGATTAGGTTTCCAAGGTTAGTTCGGTGAAACTTTCATATCATGTGCATTAGGCTTCCAGTGTTGACACTTTTGGAAGTTTCCAGATTACGAGCAAAATCGATTCAAAAATGGATCTGGCAAATGGTTACATCCGTTCGTCGGGCGGATGTAGAAAACGTCCGAACTTGCATCGACGCCGTACTGCTTATTCGCGCCTATTATGTCCATGTATGTGGTACATGTTTGGTGGTTGAATATTTTGCACTGACGGGCCCAAGTAAACTGGCTCTCAAGCTATTTCAATCATGTTAAAACGAACCTCACTCACTGTTAATGCCCAGTAGGTACAAAATCACCCAGGTAGTGGACTGTGGTGCATCCTGAGCTGAGCTATTACGAACCTCTCCAAAAAGCCCGGTGCATACGCTCAATAAATTTTAAACGGACCTTCAAAACATCACAGACCCGCACTAGGACGTATAGACTCAGCAGCCATTTTAGTGTCTCAGAGAGTTAAAGTCCCTTTATTCTGGGTCAGTAAATGAGACGGAGTATGCTTTCTATCCAGAGAAGTATCACTGAGTCAGGATACTTACAGGGAAAAACAACAGGTAACGAGAAGATCTAGCTGATGCTAATAAAGAGGGGCGTTGAATGAACCGGGTTGATTTTCTGTTAGTTATATTGATGAAAGAACCCATGCAAACAAGGACCGTCGAGCTCTAAATTAGATTGGCCTTCAGTTGAGCAGATTTGGTACCGGCATTCTTACGTGCGTAGTGGTAAATGATTCATTTGGAGAAGAATCCAACTTATTTCTCACCGTGCCATTTGTAGTAAAGGGCATCTTGGGGGTTGCATTTAACAAAACTACACATTCCCGACACTTCTGCATTGGCTTTAGAGTCAGTTTACAGTTGGCTCTAGTGTAATCATAAGTTGTGGTCCCTTTCAGATATCTCAAACACAACCATGGATGACAATCATTCAAAAACTGGAATGGTTTCCCTCGTCATTCTGTGATGAGTTAGTTAATAAACTAGACAACCAACTGAAAAAAGAAGGATTGGTAAGGGTGAGGTGGGTGAATAGATCACAGATGGGCTCTATTCAACATGAACCTGAGAAACCAATTGAACCGATCGAACTTTAAAATTCGGCAAGATGTCGGCGAGGATCAGGGTGAATCCTTTGGTTTGACTGTTTTTTTCATGGTTGCTACCATCTTGCAATCATGTAGAGGTGGAACATCAAATCTAGTTAAAAAATCGATAAGGAACGAATCTCCCGGAATCCATGAGCAATCCAGCTTGTCTGCATTTATTTCTTTACTCAAGCTTCTAAAACAGTTTCGGGCAATAGAGGAAAAACATGAAACCCTCTATCCTTCGATTGATTTCCAAGCGGCTTGGTCGAGAAGAACGCACTCGGCTTAGCATGCTAAATGCCCACCTCGTCATAGTGTGCCGGGCTCCACGTTACTTCCTCGCATTAAAGCAGTCATTAAGTTCTCCCATTAGAAAAATATCCTAGGATTACAACTCTGTTCATCTTTGCTGGTGCCATCCGGAGATTGTCGCCTCGGCCTTTCTCACCCGAGCCCCACACGTCTGACATATTAACAAATCCATATATTCACAAACATCCACACACCTGAAACGCCAAAAAAGCGAGTCGTAATCACAACACACGCACAAATACGGGCAAACAAACACGCAGTCCTGGAGACGGCAGTGAGAAAGCAATACACAAACGCGCTGAAAAACCCAACTGAGCGACTAAATGTCAGGTTGAGTAGGTGCAACGGGACGAGTAAATGCTTTTCTACGCGTAGCAGTGTGTGATAGTAATCAGCTGGGGACTTTTTGTCCATCTATCGATAGATTCTCTGTGAGGATTGAGCAATATGTTTGCTGCTGCCGTTGTTGCTGTTCTGAGGGAGGGAAGGAGTAAGACTGTCACACAATGTGAGCTGAACTGTGGAATGGTATTGAGTTGGACAGGGGACGAATAAAGGTCGTATATGTGTGTGCATGTGTATGTGTAGCAATGCGAATCGGCTGCTAGATATAAATGTTCGCGGATAAAATCCATACCAGGATGTTGATGAGCAGATTGAAAGTCTGTAATGGTGCGAATCAGATGAACTGATAAGTATTTTTGCCCGTTTGAATGGCTGTTTTGCTGGCTAGGTGGAACGGAGCATACTAGGCGTGGACGCGATTAGCCAACATGCATTAAGTTCTGACCGTCCATAGAAAATTACTTGTACGTCCAAAAAAAGATGGATTTTATCTTTCCTGTACCTGTGTTGTATTCAATGACGACCTGTGTCCACATGTTCGGTGTCGTCTCAAAACCAACTTTCACACTGTTACGCACGACAAATGGCAGTCTAGTGTTTTAACAGCCAGACATATCATTTATTAGGGACCAGGAACAGTTTCGGCGTCGTTCCACTTCACTTGTGTATCTAAATTTCAGAACGCGGTGATTGTACTAACAACTCTTTAGTATACAACGCCTATCGTCACTCTGCATCTTTTTTCAGCCTTCCACTTGTATAAAATGACCCGTTAGAAAAGTTCACGAAGACAGGAAAAAGCTTCCATAGTTTCAGTCTCGAAGGGGAGCGGTTGGTCGTGGGAGGGTCATCTCCATTTTTCAGAGTATGGATCGACCAGCTTGATGCCTTGGCTTACGTGCAGATGAGAGACCTAATCAGAAAGTATGCAGAATTCCTTCACGTATGTTTCCTTAACCTCACATCTTGGGTACCCACCAAGACACAACAGTCATTCAAATGAATGGACAAACATTGACCATAGAATTACGAGAAATGCTGTCAGATTGATGAACTGATGAATACGAAGAAGGACGGTGGCCTAAACCACCATCAAGGAATAACTTCCTACATTAACCGCAGTTCAGTCGAAAAGAGTATCACTGAGCGACAACTACCGATCTATCCCAGTGGTGTGCTAATTGTTGTGAAAACATGCCAGCATGGCTGCCTCCAACCCAAATAGAAAATAGGCATGATTAAGTAGTGATCAAAGGACACAATGTTGTGTATCGAGACATGTTACCTTAAGTTAGCATCTACTCCAGAACTAGAGAATGACCTTATAAATATACAATATTTTTGGAATACTTATCTTGTCATGCAGTTACAACCACTCCACTCTCTTTTTTTCATAAAACGATCCGTTACTTATCGTCGTGTCAAGAGTGTTGAAGCAGAGACAGAGGTCAGATGGGTGCACAAAGACAGGAAAACAACTCAAAATAGCTGTCTTTTTGAAATGGGTTGGACTGACCTTACCTCAAAGCAAACGCCACGAAGTTTTCAGGTTAGTGCCGTCCGTCCCGGAATATTCTCCAAAAAATTCATACACGCCGTCTCCCACAGATATGCACATGGACGTGGACTATACATGCATACACAGCTGGTCGTTCACATTAGACGATGGGCTCACGGACAACTGTTTTGTGTCAAACCAGGCAACTTATGGGTCTTGGAACCTACCACAACTCGTCCAGTGCCTGCTTCGGTTGGTCGTCTCAATCCCCGTTGCTGTGCGACTTCCGCTCGTGCTACTTAGTAGAGCTTTTCTATTTGATATTAGTTCGTGGCACAGCACCTAAAATAGCAATGTGTTAGTACGATTTATCCACCTACTTTGCCTAGCATGAAACCAGGTACCTCCCTAATTTGGGACACTGAAGCTTCTGGGGTCCAGCTACATGCATGCTACCATAAACGTTACCTTCTCGAGTTTTCTTCTGCGAAATCTGCTTCACTGACTTACCCTGTGGGAGAGAGTTGATACTGACACATTCGATTCCGCTGGGGTCATTTCAGCAGTAGCCCAAACGCCTTCACAGAGTTAATGGCAGTGCCACTTTCAGGCTTGGTGATTCAGTGACCGAACTTCGACCTATCCCATGTGGTTGGTCTTTATCCTTGATATAAAGAAGTGCGATTAAGCGATATAACGAACGCTTGATTCAAACATAAGCCAGCACGATTCGGTGTGCTGTAAGGCATGACTAAGTCGTGGAAAGCCCTAAATAAAATTGCCGTTTAAGCAAAACTGTTGTAGATTCGCTAAATAGCTATTTTCTGAAAACCTGCCAAGGCTCTACAAATTAAAGTGGTTTGCGCGTCATCAAAGGGATTTGAACAGATGTCTCTAGTAGGCATCCGAAGGTCTTCTGTCACCTCCTCAAGCCAGACATTCGTAAATTTTACCCTGCTTCCTTATATGGTGCCGGGGAATACCTCTCATACGCTTTAGTTGACTATTCTCATGAGGTTCTCCGTTCTATCTTTCTGTCCATAATGCTGTCGTGTAATTTTCCGTATCGCATCGTATCGTATCGAGGTATCGTATCTACTTTTAAAAAAACTAACAGGGTACGAAACAGAGTGTGATCCTATTGAGTGTGATGCTATTGAGCGTAGAAGCTGCAATAATTGACCCTCCATGCAAGTAAAGAAACTGGTTCTGACGGCTCCACATGGCTCTACATGCCTCAGTAAAGACGACTTTTTAGTAACAGAACTTAGAAAGACATCAGACAGGCACTCTGTCCAACCCAAAAGTTGGACCGGCTTAAGTAAATGGACAGTCGGAACCCGATCGCGTCGTTGCTCGGAAGATAATGGAATACATTTCTCAGGCTCTGCAAAGTAGATGGTTTGAGACCTTATATTTCAGATTGCTTGCCAACTATCGGTTTCGATATATATATATATATATATATATATATATATATA
>NW_008751957.1:120366-146147 GCF_000715545.1 Opisthorchis viverrini
ATATATATATATATATATATATATTACGGCATAGGGGGCGAGATGGCTCAAGTGGTTAGAGCGCAAATTTACTGACCGGAAGGTTCGTGGTTCGAATCCGACCTCCGCCACTCGACTTCCCTGTCTAGGCTAGGGCAACCTGGCAGTATCCCAGCCCTTGTGTTTCCTTCGGGTGGCATGGCAGCTAGGCACCGGAAGGGTGCTACAGCTGAACGCTATATATACGCATAACGAGGAAACACGCGGCTTGCAACGATGGTGTGAAACGTACGACGGAATTTTTAGTCCGTTTCAGTGCTTGTAATTTCACAGTACCGTTTGTCGGTTGAGACAAACTCCTGAAGGTCTTCAGGAGACAATCAAGTGAAGTAAGCGGCCATATATATGCTCCAATCTTCTTAAGATTCCGCAAGCCACGTTGAGTGCAAAGCAACGGTGAATGATCCATGTGTGATTTTATGGAAATTAATGTGCTTACCGGAATAACTCATCCATTTGTGGGGAAATCGTATGCATAGGAAGACACAGTATTTGTCGCAGATCAATGCACGGGACTTTTTCATTGCTAGCAAGAGCACATTGTGACCAGAAGTGTTTTCAACAGTTTTAATGCGGTTATATGATTGTAGCTTGATAAAGGTAATAAAGAAATTGCAGTCAGTATTCCTAGGAAGTGGCCATGTTTCTTGATAGGAATGTCGCTTATGTCTTGGACATCAGCTGTTAGTCAGAATCGCTCACTCTTATGTGAAGAATTCACTTCTGTTGTATGGCAAATGGTTGTCTAAAAGCCACCGGTTAAGTGAATGGTACCCACTAAATCGTATGAAATGGCTAGGATAAATTGACTTGGAGATCCGTTCGGACTGGTTAGTTTAGGATTATGCTACTTTGGGAATTATTTGCAGACCTGTGTCAATACATGATTGTTGTGATTGTGCAGCTTGCGTAATTTGCGGAAAATGTTAATGCAAAAACAGGTTGTAGACAGTTAAGCTCGATATAGCCCAGTGGTCAATGCACGAGCCTTCTGATCAGAAGGTTCGAACGCGACCTCAGTATCTCGATGTGGTGTTGATGATGATGATGATGATGATGATGATGATGATGATGATGATGATGATGATGATGATGATGATGATGATGATGATGGTGATGATGATGATGATTGCTGCCATCTAGCCATGGGCAACCGGCCGTGTGTCAGTGATCGTACTTCCATAAGGTGGCGTGACAACTGGGCACTGAAAGGGTGTTCGGGCTGAACGATTTGCATTATTAAAGATCATTTTCGAATAATAAATATCTAGCAAGAATCTGAATGCCTTTGCCTGCCTGCTTTCTGCTTACTCCATATATAGAGGTTCTCAACCCCCAATACATTTGCCTCGCATTCTGGATCTACCCTGGTGAATGAAAATCTCCTTGACGATGAAAAAGCCTTCTGAATTTGTGCATCAAATTAACGGAAGGCCGTTGACTGATGATGCCTGTCAGATACTTTTAATGGTTATTTCTTATACCAAACCATTTAGCCTGTCTTATTCATTTCGATCGATGACTGAAACCCCTCCCACGGCTTCACATGGAATGGCTGCAGCACCTGCAGAGCAAGGACACCAGCGTGGACACTAATTAGGTCTAACGCTGAAGAACGCACTAGGCGTTAGTTAATGACCACTAGAGTTTGAAAGAGATGACTTGGCCCATAACCTCATTAAGTTGGCATGAACACTTACTCATTTTTTGTGGAAAAAACGTTGCACGAAAATAGGCAATATAGTCTGTCGCTGCAAATGCTGTCTCCAACCTCCCCCACACACACACACACCTATTTTGTGGTTGTTCGTGTTTGACGCGTAAAACTGTTTGCGGCTGTCGACTTATTGACCCAAGCTGTTTCACCGCTATGCCAGGTGATAACCCCTCATTTAAAAATCACATTTGGTGAAGAAACATCCAGTGTTCAGCACCGATTCAAGCTGCCGCAGTTTCTAATGCATTCCCAAAAACTCACATAGCACATATACTCATTGACTTGCGAAAGGTTTAAGACAGAAACGGAACCGGCTAGAAATGAAAACTTTAATCAAAATAACCCAATGCCTTCATCGACGATAGAGTTCATCAAGGTATCGGTTTTATTACACCGCACGTGACCACAGCTAAGTATCTCAAATCCCGTGTAGAAATAGATGGCACCCAACTTGTCTCAAGTGGTTAGCACTTTAACTGCGTCAAGCTGCTGACCTCAGACCTGATTCTTTTCACTGTATGTGCGTTGACGCTCAAACAAACTCGACGCTTCAGGTGAACGTCCTTCATAACGGAATAGCTTGTCTGAGCGTGGATTAAAACAGGTGCTTGGGCCTTGGGTCAAATGTTGCGTCGGTCGACAGGAGAAAACAAGTGCACGTTCCGCCCACTTGTTCTCATCCGTGTCACCAAATCTGAGTAGTCATACACCCCTCGGATCGGGGCGTGATACAGAGTAGGGTGGGACGGTGTAAGAATGCTGCAGTTGGCGACAAGCTGCAAAACTGCCGCCACCAGGTGCACTAGTGCAGCCACCGCAGCGGCCGACCCGGACACAAACCTGTCTTAACCCGTTCGTGACCTCGAAAAGAACGTAGGAAAACGCCTTTTGAGGGGCACTTAACGTACAGTGTGTCCTGGGGCTTCCTGTAAAAAACCACTCTGGAAACGGTCCTGCCGTGGTAATAATAACAACATAGAATCAGGATCAGACAAGCGGCATTTTTTCATCCGTTTCGTTGAACTCCCTCCACATTGGATAACCACCCATGCGGGATTCCTGAACTGTTTTTTGGCCAATCGCCTTGGTCTACTGCAACCCCCTGTTGTCTCACAGTTAACTGTAATTCGGAACACCGCCTACTGCTGATGTAGGCAGACAAAAAGCTGATTAGACATCCCAGTTCGTTTTTTCTGTAAGGTCTTAATCACTGGCATCATACACTAACAAGTCGTCATTTCGTTACAAGGTATACAAAGTAATCGAAGCTCGAATACGCGGTGTTATCGGTCAAGCACGATATAGATGGGGGATAGACTGAACTTTCGGTACCAAAACACGTCATTTGATGGAGCGTTGTTCTCATATGGAAGCCAGTGAATTGGAAACCCGATTCACATTACATCTCAGCACCAGTCGTGCCATACACCATTCAAATCCGGCTGTTGGTAGAAACACTCCGTTTCAAACCACTGGTTGCTTTTTGGTGTTTGATGAACATATCAGCCACCAGAAAACCCTTAAATTTCACCCATTTGAGATAGCTCTTAATAAGATAAATGTTTGCGATAAAGTCTCGGATACGTTAAATGCACGAAGCAAATCAGGATTACTCTATACAAAATAACCCAAGAACAGAATTAAAGCAATTTCATTGGTACTAAAGTATACCTGAGAAGTCGGCTGACCTGAATTAGCTTTTCACCACCTACTGTCGGCCGAATATCAAAACATGATTTGCAGGTGAAGGAATAGCTAACCGAACATTTTGAGGCGCGCGTTTATAAATAAAGTCAAAACTATGAACGATACGTCGTGTGTCCTGTCCTTAATTCGCTCGTCAATAGACAAGGAATTAGAAAATTCTTGTGGGTAAAAAGTGCTCAAAACAGGCGGATAATCAAACAACTTACCTACACCAAGTTAATAAATATGAAATTGCGAAAGTTGCATTTTCTGCGAATCGAATTTAATAATAAACCTTGAGTAGACAAGCACCGAACGATTAGGTATTCCGAAATTTAGACAAACTGGTGAGCACCAGACTCAAACCGTACCCCAAGATTAGAGGTTTATAAGTGTCACCGAGTTATACCCCCAGAAACATTCCCTGAGAGAAATTTGCCATAAGAATTTGCACCTTAGTAATCATGACAAAGACCACCGCATTTTGTGTACTGTGAAAAACACGCCAAGGTTCATTAAAAAATAGCTAACTGCTGTCCTGATGACCTATACAGTTCTTTAAAATCCTTCTTAGTATTAGTCATTTATTTAATAACTTCATTTTTCTACTTTCCTGACACAAGTCTACTTCATTGTGAACCAGAAGATCATCAGCTTTGTTCAATTCGTAGCTTTGCTGATCCAAAATATCCTTCTAAGAAGATTTCAGCACTAATCTAATAGCAAACAATTCATGTTTGCGCACAATTGCTCTCGGACTCCCAAGGCGTTATTTCTGTTGACATGAATCCTGTGCCAGCCCACAGAACATTTACCCGAATCAGTGCATTACACGAGTCGATAAATTGTTGTTACTAAGATTTTCACATGTACGATATCTTACCTGTGAATTCTGATTCTCTCTCTTTCTCTATGATTTCATTCTATCTCCTATCTGGTGGACAGAAGGATATTGAAGTGCGTACAATTGGCAAACGTTTGTGTGTTCTCAATCAGTCGAAATCAAGCGATATCTGCCGAAAAAGACATCCTCTAAACGTGTGATGACCAATTCAGTTGCAGAAGCCATGAGATGGTTTGATGCCGAATCTAACGACTGTGTATATTGGAGGAACTCAATACCTAACAGGTGAAAATACTAGCTGGGCACTTTTATGAAAGCCATCACTTGGCTGTTATTTTCAATTGATTACATTGATTCAGAACAGGGTCGTCAACTGATACAGGTTCATTCTTTGTTGAACTGAGCTTGTCTTGTTCTGGAGAAACACTTTCAAACAACCTTCCAAAAGGAATGGATTTCATCCTTGATACACACACTTTAAGATGTCAACCGCATGCGATCTCTTCCCTAGGTTGGTCTGTCCTGAAGGTGGTAAGTGAAGGGCTAGAGTGGTTTTTTCCATAAATATTCAATAGGCTGGTGTCAGTATTATTTCGCATTCCCCAGGTCTCCCGTAGCTTGAACGAAACAAGAGTCGAGTCAGGGTCATGGGACATTTGCATCCCTGGAATAGCGAGAGTTCATACTTCCGAATGGCTTCCTTTCAACGTTGACCGTCAGTTTCTTCACTAAAGTGGATCAGCTATGAAACCAACCCCTCGATAGTTAATTCCAACAAAAACAAAGTAGTTCGCAGTAGCGTGTGGTGAGTGTGTTGCATGAGTTTCAACCGAGCTTTTATACCATTAGAAGCTCTATACAATTTTTGGCGTCTATGAACCTTTATGAAATGACGCGATGAGGAGCACGTACTGAAGGATCAAGAAATAGAGATAGAAATACCTGATAATCACGATCTGCCTGGATGGAAGTTCGAAAGGTACCTGTAGCAAAACCTGGGGTAATAAGCTTTGTGTGTAATGCTTCCTGATGCGGACGTGCTACCAGACATAAGGTAAACTAGTAGTCTGATTGGTAGCTATTTATGAAGGACAACAAATTTCCCTACTTGCATCCTGGACCATAACCACGTTAAACAGACTTAAGATTAGCCTTGGTTTCCTTTGGATATGCATGCATACCTTCAGAGGATAGTTTTTACACTCATATCAGGGCATCGTATAGAATCCACTCGAAAATTCACGGTCTCTGTGAGGGGAAATGGGCTAAACGTGTTATATTGTCGACGGAAGTTGAACGCAAGCACATCAGTGATTTAACGCCTGTTTATCTACGTATTCAGATTTAATTAGTGGGGCAATTTAATAAAGCACAGTGGAAAATCACGTTCCTTTTATAGACCACGAAAACCCAATTATGGCAATTCCCTCTTAAGCACCGATTTTGAAATTCGTACAGTTTGTTGTGACGCCTTAATTATCCTTATCATTTAGCGGGAAGAAATCGTGTGATCATCGTGGCCATCTGTTCCAACGGATTTTTGCAGTCACAACAAGAAGGTTACAAACTGAATTCTCTTCATGTAGGGTAAGACATGTAGGAAAGACAAATTACATCACAGGTTACAGCGCAGTGTGAGAAGTGATCTAGTGTTATTTTGATTTGTGCGTCTGATGAGATGTGATAATGCAATAAAAGGATTCATTTTCGTCTTTACTGCAGCTTTCAAGAAGGCATTTTTCCACATTTTTACCCATATGCTACTTATTCTAATCCACCTTGTTGTCTGTTACCTGAGCTAACTGATGAGCTCCAAGTTGGACGAAACCACTCGTGGGTTGTCAGAGTCTTAAACAGCCTTGGGAATGGTGTTCTGCCTATGCTAGTAACAACATTTTTACATTCTGAATCGGACGTGTGCTGATTTCAGAATGATCAAAATTAACTCCATGTCGACAGCTAAAACATCATGCTAATAGATGAGAAAGGTTACGCTGGTAAGAAAATGGGACCCAACGCTGAGAAAGTGAGACGCCCTGGGACCAACAAACCCCTTAGACGTAAAACCGCCGGTTCGAATAATCGGCCCGATTTCGAATTATCGAGGGCTGACATCCTAATATGGGTCCTAATCATCCTAGTCTGGTAGATATGCTAATCTTAAGTCAACGCTTCTGGGGAAAAGGCATCTTCACAACATCTGGTTCCAGAGAACACTTCCGATTGTGTTACAAACACAAGCTGGAGAAGAAATAGGGGTTCCATACGAATAGTAAAGAGACATTCATCCGGGGGTGTTGTGCTCCCGTCGACAAAGTTGTTTTCATCATGATGAGGACAGATTAGGACACTCTGTGTTTGTTATAGGTTCTAATGGATAACAAATGCTGATGTGTTCACAGTCCCAGCTGATTCACACCTGCGGAACACGTCTTGATCCGCACACAGTCACAACACCATCTGGAATAGATAGACCGATTGACGTTTGTGATGTAAGCAGAGCGAATTTGTGTAATACTCAGTGGAGGTGACATGAGTGAAACTTCCGTCCATCTTGTGCAAATCAAATTTACAACCCACAGTTCGTGATGAAGTTCCCTTTCACGCCCCGTGCTGCATGTTTATTTTAACACGTCATCTGTCCAGAGGTGTTTTTATTGTGTCAGAATGTTGGCGTCAGTCTATGCGTCGACTGATCTAGGGGAGGGTTAGAAATGGTATGGATTTTAGACCGAATAAGAGTTGATGAAAAGGATGCTCATTTGAAGCGAAAAACTGAATATCCCTACTTCGTAGTCATTATTGCGGAAGCAGAAAGATTGAGCCAGCAACAAGGACTGGAAATTTGGATCATCATAATGAGTAATTCGAGCTCGTCCAGGTATGCTGAATTTGAAAATTTCCCGCGTTTTGCTTGCGACGGACAGCCTAATAACTCTCAATACAGAAAAGCCCATAACTGGGAGGCGCGTTAAGGTCATATAGATCTCATTAGGGATGAAAGTCTACAACCACGTCCCAAAGACTGATTTTGTATAGTTTAATGAACTTAAGTCCAAATGCTGAGAAATAGACACGCATATCAGGGAGGGTGCATTTTAGAGAAAATCAAAACTCCCTACCTGAATCCTCTCAACAAGCATCATTGTGCGAAATTTCGACCAGCCTGGTCTTGGTGATCCGAAATTAGGTAGGCAAAACTCGGTGTGCGATCATGAGAACAGTCTACATTTCATTGCTTCGGCTCAAAATGAGAAACACTGAGCTAGGGGGTTTTCAAACAGTGCATCGTGAGTTTTGCGGGACCGTCAAGGACTGAACAAAACTTGAGTGGGTAGTTACCATGACTACGAACACGTCCGGCAGGTGGGTCGTGACAGACCGAGTAAACTCTCACGCAAGCTAGAGCAGCAACTTTTTTTGGATTAAGGCAACAGAACGAAGTTGAGCCACCTATGTTTTTGGAGGTAGAGACTATTTCCCGTTGAGTGTATCCGGGACCAAGTATAGAGAACATTCATACATTGAAATTCGAACTCCAGTCGACAAGTGCTTAGCTTCCGCAAAAAACTTAGATGTATAGTAATGTACAACAAATTGAGATGCGCAAAACATCGTCCGCATTGTTACAAAATGTAAAGGATTTTATAAGTGCTGTGTATGTGTTTGTAAATAAACTAAACTTGTCTCTGTTCGTTTAGTACAAATGAACTTTTGCTGATAATAAAATGTACTAATTGGTCCCAGGGAATTTCCATGCTCTTAGTCATGGTGATCGGCGAGAGATGGCTTCTTGTTAATGCGTGATTTTATCTGAATCAAAGCAAACCGTGGGTAACGTTGTGCACGTCACCTGATATATATATATATATATATATAGCAGATTACTCACGGAATTATCGGCTGTTTAGGATAGATCGACTTTGTTTGAAGGACAAAGTCTTGGTTGCAGTTGCCGATCGTTTAACACTATCAACAATATTTTAGGAGTCAATATGGATTGCAACACACATCACTGACACTTATTCAATATACAAAACCAGATTCGACCTTTTGTGGCTCTACACTATGACATCTGGCCTTCATAACCTTGCCATTTCGGCACATGCCGACCGAACTGTGATTAATACTAGTGCTGCTAGAGAGTTTGTTGGGTCAGCAGGTGGCTTAGTCAAATTTTCTGAACAATGAGTCTTGATCTCTCATTCGTGTCCACTTAACAAGCGACTGAGGTAAATCAGATATGTGTGTCACGCATAGGTAACCAAGGGGAAAGACAGTTTGATCAAACATAATAGACAACGAAGTAATGCCGTCTGAAGCTAGACCAAAAAATGTTTCCGCACTAATAAATTTGGAACTAATAATAGAAAATAATTTGACGTTTACTCACCTCCAATGTTCTTGGTAGCCGTGAAGGCAGGTTCACTGACCGTGGGAAAATATGGATTTAAATGCCGGAGTGGAAGTATTCTGAACGGTTCGTGTGGCGGTGGATGATGAGCGTAGATTTTCTATTTTACAACCAGTGATTTGACACAGTTTCTTCGAGTAAATAGTACCACTGGTCAGTTGTCTAAAGAGGTATGGCCACTGTATGTAGGATGTGATATGCAGACAGATTTCGAAGGGTAATGGTGATGTAATCAATTTGTTTCCTTTGAAATCGTGCGCCAGGCTAAATCACGTCCAATAATTCGGATGTTATGACATGGAAGTTATGGTTTGTCCCTGGTTGTCAGGTGTGCTTGACAGACTTGTTACAGGTAGGAGCAGATACAACACCCGACAGCAGGGAGATTGGGACAACAGATAAAGTTAAGAGCCCTGAGGGACTGGTGGTGGTCGTCTTAATATGTTATAACTTGCGAATTTGGGCAACCAGGAGTCGGTGGTAGGATCAAAGCTGATCGATGTGTCCGTGTGTCGCGCACACTATGGTGATGTTGTAGACCAGAGCATCTCCCGCAGAAAATTGTCCCTTATCTAATCAGAAGGGGGGTCACGGTCTTATGATTGACTGTCCCAAGCTGCCACTTCCAAATTACAAAGACGCATGCCTTCACACACGGGCTACACACATACAGAGGTTGCACACACACCTAATCTTTCCTCTTTCCCTCTCTCGTTCTCGGTCTATCTTCCTCTCCAGCAGTCTAATCTTATCGGCCGGTCTTGTCAACGATGTCTATCTATTCACGTCCGATTTTTGTGCCCCAATAACGTTGAGATGGCGCATTGTAGATGCATACACACACACGCGGGCTGCGTTGGAACGAATAGGATCTGTATGCCTACACGCGGACGCACGGGGGTCGGGCCGCCTGCCAGAGTGCGCACCAATCACTGAACAGCAGTGGAATACAAGCGTTAGGGCTCGGCCACATCGCCCGGAGAAGAGTGGAGATAAATAGGTACAGGAATGAATCACTAAGTAGCAACGGGACAATGATTACGATCTTCAGGTCTGTTGCAAAACACCAGGGGACGAAAAATAGAGTAAGCGTGGGTGAATTTGTCTGGACACTTTGATACGCATAAAGTGGGGAGATAAGCGCAAATATACACGGATAAATTGATTGCAGTAGTTGGGCGTGATGAAAGGCTCGATAGTGCTTCATTAGGCTTTGTCGGTTTAGGTAAACCTAATGAATACGTATCCAAACGAACCGGGGCTACTTTGGTGAGAGCGGACAAATGGAAAATGGCACAGAGCTTCGAATTGTGCTCCTTTTGTAAGTAGATGGCCGATAGCTTAGTAATTCAATTGGCAACACCGCTGTATTTGCCTGGTGTCTTATAATATTTTTAGTGAAAGCAACAGTCAGTCTGAGTAGGCCTTCAAACCTACTTTTAAACCCGCTGTGATCGTTGTAGATGCTGAACGGTTTCTTTATAAACAGAAACTAAGAAATGACTTTTTGTGGCACGTGAACTTCGTTACGAACTCCTACGTACTTTCTAATATGAAGCACACATGGCCTCGTAAAGTTAGGCTACTTACCCGAACTCGAATGTAATAATCGAAGAGCTCACTTAGCTCTAAATTATTTTTCTTATAATTACATTTTCATCAGGGTCTTTTCGGAGGTCCCCCCTATGTAGTGACACCGTTGTTTTGGAGCTTCTATACCAAACAGAGGAAGTATTGGATTCGAGTTTCTCTCTTATTAGGGATTATCAGTAGTGCACATCTTTGTCTTCTGTGAGATTCCATCACTACACGTCTAACTTGCGAAGCCAGCTTGTTACCACTATTCCGCCAACGAATGGTGGGCGCAACTGCGCTACCGCGTCCAAACCAACGGATGCGTTCACCCCAGACCAGTATTACTGGTTCGCCTAACGGCTCGAAGGACAACCCAGTAATTGTCCTGGTTTTGTCGACCGACAAACTCGTTTGACAGGACTCTATATTTCGGACAATACAGATATGGTCACTTTTTATCGATTGTTTCGAATAAACAAGAATGTAATTCGGAAATTGGAACTGCTTTGCCAGAATCTTTGAATCGTCGATTCCAGTAGCTACTACAAAATGCTGATATCCGAAAGGGATGCCTTGCCCCATTTCTTCGCCCTCAAGGTAAATCGTTCCCCACAATCTGTCGGGGACGGCGAATCGCCAGGGGCTTACGAATTGATAGATCAGTGACCGCACAAAGGCTAGTTATTTAAACATCTGACCCAGATCAGCTTATCGGTTGGACAGCAGAAACGCATTGTATTCAGGAACGCAGCTGATAAACGAGTTTTACGTTTTTTACCGGTCCGCTATGTAGTTATAGCTTAGGGTGTTGTCTAATTCCTCAGAGTCCAATAAGGCTTCTATGCCTAATAAACGTAACTGTTTGTAACGTCAGTCACGCAAAACGATGCCTTTTGCGACATTCACTGACATTATCGTCACAAGGACTACTGGTCTGTGTCACTCCTTCTATCAGTTTAATTCTGTTTGGAGTGCACATTCTCTGCTTATCTGAAAGAAGGCTTTCAGAGGATATACTCTGTTTCATTCCTGCACCGATTTAAGCTGCCAGCAAGTGTCTAACTATACAACTGATTTCTTATTCCGCCAAAGAACGAACAGCGTTTCTTCCCAGCTACCCAGTGAACCATACATATTTTGTCTACTGCAGAAGATCATTAGGATCATATTCGTGCTAACTTCCGCTTCCAAAACAAAATGAAATCATCAAGCCTTTGTTTGAGAGACAACAGAATTAGAAGATAAATTAGCACGGTGCCAAACGACTGTGATCGCAAGGCTTGTGGAAATGTGTGCTGGAACTTCATAAGAAGGGGCTGGGGGCAATGGTTCTTCTTGGCCATGACGTCATCATGGAATCACCCCGTTTGGGTTGTAGAGACCAGAGTTGCACAACCGACTAGGTAGTGGAGTTGAGCTTTATTCAGAATCTTTCCTCACACAAAGGGCCTTGTATCACTGAAACTATTCGTGTAACTTTTCATCTATCCATATCGTGTCAAGTAGCATTTGTGTGTTTCTATATTTGTTGCACAAACTAGTGGCAATAGAACATAACGTGTCTAACAGTTCAGGTTGTTCGGCCATTGGTTTGGTTTTCAAAGAGTTTGGAGAGTTTCCTAAGTTTTCATCAAAGTTCAGTGGTTCAGGACTACGCAACAACTCACTGATATTCTTTACATGGTTGTATGACAAATATTCCATCCAGTCATAAGTAACTGTTTTATTGACGGTAAAAATATGCGTGGAATCAAGTTGTAAAATAGTGTAGAAGTGCACAGATCCCTGATTTTAACAGCCTTTTGGGATTTGGGCCAAATCTTTATCACACCGTGGTATGTTATTGACATCTGTGAACCATTCACGCTAACAGAACCAGCCGATTCCAGCTCACTCACTATAGGGCTTAAGAAGAAATTTAGCCATCAAACAGCAGACTATTTTACACAATTCACCCACCACCCATCGGATTTTATCACGGATTTTTGAGTGAGTTTCCTGAGATAAAATAAAAGTTTCCAAGTTGTTTTGATGACTTGTGGACCAATTCAATCTTTATGTGTCACAGGCTTATGGGGATACAGACAAGTGGTGTGGCTGATTAGCGCGGATCGTACATTAGGATGAAAGTGGTCAGCAGTGAGTGCATGTTCAGAAACTGAATGAAGCTGGAGCGACTGGATGCAATCAAAGTCGGGAGAACCACGAAATATGACCTTACTGTACAAGAGCTAGTTATCACTCAATTCAGTCACAGATTTTTCCCTGTACTGACGACGTCAGCACGACTCGTGGTAAACGTTTACAACTCAAACATTAAGCTCGGCGATCAAACAACCGACGGTCAGCAGTGAGTGCATGTTCAGAAACTGAATGAAGCTGGAGCGACTGGATGCAATCAAAGTCGGGAGAACCACGAAATATGACCTTACTGTACAAGAGCTAGTTATCACTCAATTCAGTCACAGATTTTTCCCTGTACTGACGACGTCAGCACGACTCGTGGTAAACGTTTACAACTCAAACATTAAGCTCGGCGATCAGACCAACAACCGAAAATAAGGGTTGACCAGTTCGCAGCCCCACTGGTACAAATATATTTTCAGTGAATTTGTGTGTACACCTTAGTGAAGACGGACGTCATCAATAGAGATAGTGGTGTAATTGCATCAGCTATACTGATTCACCGACAAGAAATGTATTCTACTGAGGCTATGTGCCCGTCCCGATTCATTTTTCAAGGTTGTACTCCGGCTAGTTTTTTGAATTATCCAAGGTTAATGCAAAAATACCATAGTGAATATATTGCTTTTATGGATCTCGAAAGAGTTAGCGATGATTGGTTCTCATGATTTGTACCTCGAACGTAACAATGCTCAGAAGTAGGAAAAGCTAGGTCTGAACAATATACGTATTATTGGCTGACACATGGGTGAAGCAATGAACTGAGTGTCCACACCAACGAATGAAACACAAACTGTTGATCAGTAACAGTACTCTGATGATGGGTAAACAGGCCAAACACTGTAGATCAAACATACAGCTCTGGGTTATCAGGAATTACTATCAATTAGCACCGAATCTCATTAGTACAACTATATTTTTATCGTTTTGATGGAAGCCATCACAATATTAACCGTAAAACGAACCATTATGATAACTCCAGATCATAGAACTTTAAAGTGTCCCATTATGCTATCCGATTTGAAAGCCTTCTTGTGTTTTTTACAGCGATAATCAGATGTAGTTTCACACAGAAGTGTTTGAGGGTTACTTTAACTTTTCAATGTCAGATTGCTGTGACTGATGTAACTGAAAACTCTGAGTTAAATCGGGTCGGTTAGAGTACGTGACTGGTCTCTTCCTATGTGGAAGCCGCAGCTGAACCACTTGCCAATTTGAGCTTTAACTTGATCGAGTGAAACCTGCTGACCTAATATTTTGATTCAAAAAAAATCTGAGTATATAGACTGTGAAAAACATCTGGAATCACTGTTCTCTTTAGAGTGAAACCTGCTGACCTAATATTTTGATTCAAAAAAAATCTGAGTATATAGACTGTGAAAAACATCTGGAATCACTTGTTCTCTTTATATGTCTAACCAGTGCTGTCGGCTCACCCAACAGACTGGATTATGATGTAACGCATACTTCATGTTTACCGAGATATAATTTTTTGCAGTAACAATTGAGGCGCTATTAAAGATAGGTTTAAATCTACCCGCTACCAAAAACGAGGGTTTTATGTAATTCCGTCTATCAATCGTCAGGCGAGCGAGTGATTTTTGCTCTTGATATCTATTAGGCGAAAAACTGGGGCAACTAAGTGATACCTACTGGGGAATTAGCAACAGTTACAACAAATGCCAGACATATGCACGATTGACCGGTATTTAGTCCTCGTTTCGCATCATCGTCATCCATGTCATCAATGCAGGTTCCTATCCAGGCACCAGGCGAACACAAATCTATGAGGACCCTTGGTTTCGTGCAACAACAACTGACAACAATGATGGGTTCATTATAGTTGTCCAAATGCCACGGCGAACACACCTCTGTGATACACACCACCAAAAACACAGATACACACACGTACAAATACAGCATGGTGAAGTTCGATGTCAGCCACATTACGGGTGGCAACTAATCGGCATTGTAGGAACATCGATTACAAACAGACACACTGCTTTGGTGGTTTCTGCAATCACTCTCTGAACCCACAGCCGTTCATTCAAGACACTTCAGTTTCAAGTGGTCGCTTGGATTTGCCAACAGTGTTTCCGGGCTGACTTGCAACTGCTTTTGGGGTGAGGGCATCGAACGACTTTGCGCCCTTTTGAAATTCTGCTTGCAACAACTTGTAATGCTGTTGTCCTTTGTGGTTACTATGATGCACTACAGTAGAATCCTCATCCTCATTCTCCCACACGAACAACAAACGATCAATCTACCAACGATGACCGGTGTGGTTGTAACGATAAGTTGATGGAACAATCCAGCACTTGAAATGCGACAGTTCCATCAGGCGATGACGGATATTGTTTACTCGGGGATTTTCTGTAGGGCTTGCGAACTACTGTAATGACTTCATTGAAAAGGTTCTCATGGTGGCATAGATTCCTTCTCCAGAATTCCTTTGTTTCTCGAGTGAAATTCTCGACGGCGAGTACGTGTCAGACAGCTTAGTTAACGCACAATCTGTACGACATTTACGAAACACAGGACAATCAACATGGACTTGTTCTCCCATCTAGAATCCAAAATCCTTTCTTTAACTTTAAGCCACACCGTCGAGAGTAGAAGATATTTGGAAATGAAAACTGTTTTCCCATTCCTGCTCACGACTCGTGACTTGAACTTGTAACCATAATCCACTATTCTACCTCTTGCATGCCGAGATTTCGTTCAATAAGACCAAGTTAGTCGGACTGGCTTTCAACCAAGCTGTCCTGTTTACTGAGGTGACTGCTTCAATGAACCGAAATATGATGATCTTATCCCAGAGGACTCTGTCACTGCAAGGAGCAGCGAAAACTGGTCACTGGTACGGTTAGTCTGTCCTACGTTAGTCTTTCCAGATGTGAGCAACAAACCACAAACTTTTGCAGCACAATTGTGATTGAGAACTGGAGAGAACGGAAGGTCTGAATTTAGAAACTAACTCTAACTGGCTCCTGGTGGAGATCAAGCATACTGACAAAACCTCAGCCCTCGGACTTCATTCGATATGCATGACAGATATGAAAAGCGAACCACAGCTGAATGGCTATTATTCTGTTTATATCCCCAACAGATCGGGCTATGTCAAAGACTGATATTCTACTCAATCAGCGGCCCTTGCAATGCGCATTCCGTAGCATTAGGCTAGTATCCTTTTCGTTCGACCATTTTGACGTTGTGGTCACTCTGATATTTCAATACTGATTTTACGGTTATATCTGGACAAAAGCAAACCTTAGTTTGTATCATTTTCGTAGGTTCATTTTCTGCTGAGCGTTTTTTCGTGTTGGGGTATTTTCTTATGAGGATGTCCAACAGGAAAGTTCGGGAACACTTACGCAGACAAGGACCGATTGGTTTTATTGGTGTTCTGCTATACATACAGTGTGGGATTTATGGAAAATGTATCATGCAACAGATACAGTCGGCTGCGCTTCCGTCTGGACGCAATATGCTACTCATGAGGATGCTGGAAACAAAATTCATGTGTATGTGAGAGTATTTGTGGGGGCTGCGGTGTTATTTAAGCCAGACAGCTCCGGAAAATCTTACCGAGATATTTCTGTGAGGTGAGTCACACTCATTCGCCAGTATGTTTAGTTTTACGTGACGCAATCGAATGATTCTTCGGTTACTTCTTACGTCAGATGGCAGACGAAATGTATGGCGCTAGAAGTGACCTGTAAGACCAGGCACACATGACGGTCAGTGCGCGTTTCTTTCAAAAGTAAACTATATACATTTTCCCCACAAACACTTTTACTAGGTTCTACTTCTCGGCAAAATCTGCAAACTTGTCGGCAGCAGAAGTACTTTATATCATGTTCATGGACGACCGAGCCGAGACAAATATATATGAACGAACGTGTGAGTCTGTATTTTCAGTTTTAAATTTGAAAGTAACTTGCCCAGTAAATTTTCTGTCGTGCAAATTCGGACAGATCACTGCATTCTTTGCTTTATAGAAGTATTTGAGCTTCGAAATAGTGCACATTTGGGCGTCTGCTTTTATGGTCCCCCAAAGCGGTAGCCCCATTTTGCAGGACATCGCCCCATTATACTGTTTGAGTTTCTCTCCCGTAAAGAAAGTTTGTCTATACTCAAGTAGAACACCTAGTAATTGTCCTCTTTCACTGTTTCGTGATCTTGTTGAAAGTACTGATTGTAGGTTTGGGAATGTTTGATTTTATGGGTCAATATAGCTTGAGATGATTGATTGTTAGTCGAAAAAATCATTCCAAGTGCATTTGAAACAACACAATAATTTTGGATAGGTTCTTGAATCTACACTGACAAGTATGTCGCAGAAATGACGATCGTAACTTCAAGCTCTTATTAGGTTCCACTCCAAGCTCTATACCTTTTCATTCTGAATGTGTCTATTGACGGGAAGTGCTGATTGGCATTGTCGGGGAGGGCTCGCCACTTCCGTGTACTCAACCAATCTTGGATAACAACGTCTCGTCTTTAGAGAAATACACTCATTTGCAAACAAATTTGGTTTTTGAGAGAGGTTCATCTGGAACCCAACTGGATATCTAGTTTGCGATATTTCCAGGCAACTGAGTGTACTGCACTAGGTCACCTCATATTTGAGTTGATACGATATTCGAGATATCGCGATACATGCATATTCACAATGCGAAAACCAAATTTGCTTTCAAATGAGCGTATTTCGCTAATTTCGTGCAATTCGGTTTCAGTTGAACATAAGGTTGACTCGGGGACTGCGCCTACCTGATTAGCTCTAAGAAGGGCGAAATCGGTCGTAGTCTGTCGAAGAACTTTCAGAAACTTTACGGTATTGCATCACGAATTTCTCGTCTTCTTGGGAGAAGGTTTTGCCTCAGGTCTCACTCTGGTGCGCAAAATGTTTTAAACGCAGCTTCAGCAACTAGACAGCAGATAGACGCAGATACGAAAACCATTCACATCTTGATCTGCAAATGCACCTTAACAATGGTTTGGTTGGATTTTCTTTCCCATCAACTCTGAACGAATGAGGTTCCTATTGTGGGGGATTGTCTATCAGAATAAAATGACTACGCTGTTCAGAGTAGGTCAACCGGGTACTGTGATGAAAATTGTTCTTGCATTGGGTTAAAAATGCATGTTCGCATTTTGACTAGCTAACAGTTTTGCCCAGTCCCCGTGTTGTTCGCTCATACAAGTGCTTATCATCCACTATTGACCGAATGGTTGTGCTGAAACTGGTGCATAGAAGGTCGTGGAGTGCACGTTTCTGTTGATTTCTATTGATTTCCTTATTACAGGATTCTGTAAAAGTTCATTTCACTGAAGAGATATGATCTCCAATGAAAAATTTGAAATCTCCTCCCTAGTTACAAGTGCAAGTGGTATTTCGAAAGGATTACACGTCAGAAGATAGCCCTGACCTTCTTCAAATAAATCGTCAGTCAAAGAACCAGTCTACACCAGATAAGGCGTAGAAGGCCGCATGTTCCAGCACAGTCATATACTCTCTCAATTCTAGTTGATGATACTACTCAAGCTCAATGGTGAAGATATATAAAAACTGTTGCGGACTCAAACCAACGGGGGATTCGCATTCCTTGGCACCATATATATATATATATATATATATATATATATAGTTGGAACAACTTCAAAATACTACTCAACTGTTTAGCACTTGTTGACTTTAGGAATGATGTCTTGACTTCGAACTTCAAAATCCATTGTTTTCTGAGTGACTTTGTGACTTCCCACATCTGTGAAATATAGTTAAAAACTATGGGACATTTGGAGAGCATCTCTGCCCACAATTTGTCTTCATGTTTCAATAGCCTGGTTCAAAGGACCACTGCAAACTTACTTCCGGCTGACAAATCTGTCTTTCATCTCAGTACATAAAAACGTACCACGGATAAATTCTGTTAGCCATCGTTTTAAATCCCTTCGCTACGGGTATCTACGTAGATGCAGTAGTGATGTGGTAGCGTGCATTCCTGACTGAGCAAACGGGATATGTTTAGTTAATTGTCACATTATTTACGTCGGACTGAGGCAAATTACCTCATCACGAAATACGAACATGAGAAGTTAATTCTGGTAAAGCACGACAAAAACTGGAACTCACAGACTGAAGTCAATAATTTCATATAGATTTCAGCTAACAAGAATCTGAGCTCACTTATGTAAAGTACGGTGTTTTGTTGTGTAAAATGCCAATTGCTCGCGTACCATTGTTCGTGTATTTTCTTCTAGGCTGAGCGGCTGTCCCACCTCGTTCTGCTGTCAACAGAGCGTCAGTCACAATAGATATAGTCCATGAAATTTTTAGGACAGAAGCAAGGCCTTCCTGAACGCTAACTATGAGAAGCCGTATGCGAATCAGTATTGCAACAGCTTCGGGTAGATAAAAAAAGTAATCTGCCGCTATTATTTTGTTATTAATTCGTAGAAAGCGTGAATGACGANAGGCTGAACCGCTGTGGCTATTGAACTAGCTTCACTACTTTCATGGGATTTCAAAAGGGGATGATGATTGGAAAACCTTGTGATATCGACAAGCCGAACAAGCTTCATTGAAAGGAGGAAGATTAGAACTTTTTATGAAATTAAGCCTAATGTTGCACGATCATTTCAACTTCAAGTGTTCCCATGGACCTTTCCTCATGACTATCGTCACCAGTACTCTTCGTAGACGGCCTCGGAATTCCAGTACCTGTTGCTTACTGACGACAATATCAGTAGCCAAAATTAACAATATTTCTGGGTGTTTTGCATGACCACTTCCTTCGGGGGGTGTTCCCAGAACGAAGCACTTGTGCGATGACTTTACAATGCTTCTATTTTTTTTAGGTCGCATTGGACACAGCTCTTAAAAATTATGCAGCATGTTTGAATGAAGTCCTTGGATCATTAGGCTTTTCCACAATCTGTACTTGGTTCAATCCAAAGCTTATGAATGGGCACAACATTTCCTTCATATCGACGAAATTATGATTAAGACAAACTCCTGGTTGTTCGCAAGTAGTAAAATCGAATGACTGGATAATTAGAGGTAGAAAACGCACCGTCTGGCAATCAGTAATGGACACCATCAGACGAGCAGGAGACTTGAATAACTGCATTGCGTGAGTCTAATGGTTGGATGGATGGATGTACTGTCACATATGAACCTGCTTTCTACGCACTCTTCGCTGAGACATGCCATCGTCTCTTCTAGTAATTTCAACATCTGCAAATCTAATATATCTCTGGCTTTCTGATTTTAGAGGAAAGTTGATGTTCTGGTGGATTTGGCTGATTTCTGTCAAAATCTCAGTAGGGTTGTGTTAAGTCAGGGCCCCATAATTGGTAACTTTTCCCAGGATAGAATTCAGCTCATATCCTTCAAAGCTACCAATTAATATACCAGTCAGCAACCAGCAAGGTGGAGACATCATGACAACGCTGTCACTCTGTTTGTATATCTGATCGACGAGACCAGACCGCATATTTAGCATACATGGGGTTAAAGGACCTTTCCAGTAATCTGTTGATATGTCCGTTAGTGTCGACGAAATAACTGAGATAGTTCGTCGTTTATGTGATCGTTCCGCAACTCTTCAACCATGAACCATTAACGTTAACCAGCAGATTCAACCGAAAACTTTATTTTGGGTCGCCAAGCCAAGTTTAGTGTTCTGGGAACTAAATGGGTGGGGACAAAATAGGTAAGTCCGTTGTGGCTCCTCTGTTTTCCGAAATAGGTGCTGTATGGGCAACGCGCACTATTCTCTAAAAAAAACAAGTAGGCCGTTAACTAGAACTTACACATCATGATTTGTGCAATTTACTGCAGGAATTTCGGCCTATCCGGTCGTCTACATCGTTCAGCCTGTTAATCTCAGGCCACCTGTGGTCTGGCCATACCACACTTACGTTTGAAGAATTATGGGCACTGAAATGTGTCAAAGTCTGTCCCCCAAATGTTTTGCTCAATTGCTTGGGTCCGCATAACAAAGCCTTTCCTCATCGAGTCGCCAAAGCTGCACTTTGCCATTTAAGGTAATATGTCTGTGGTATTGCAACATCTAGCTACCTAGAATTATCATTTATTCTATTTTTTTAAGAGCATGGTCACGAACATAAAAAGTGAATTCAGGCGATGAATGCGAAAGAGTAACAGGAGAATATGGGAGAAAAGAGAGAAACGTCTCATTCGAAATCATGCCAAGAACAGTTCCAGTTTGATGAGATGAATTCCAACTTATGTAAAAAAATTTTGTACGGAAACACGCGTCCAAAGACCAACAACCGAAGAAAGGACAAACAATGTTGAATGCTCTTCAGGGTGCGGTAGGCGCTAGCACAGTCAAGACTCGCACATCAGGCACAAAGTGTCCGTCATACTGGGTCTGGTGTGAGGTTAAATGGCAAAAATGTACGGGTGTGAGGCACAGTGCTCCACTCTGTATGAAAATATTCGAAGCGGAGTTGAAATAAACAAAATCGTGGTAAGCACGCTAGCTACGTCAATCTTATGAGCAAAAAGTCGATCGCGACACGAAATTCAGTGGACAAGTGCCGGAGGGCGACAATCTGAAAGCTTAGAAAGTTGAAATGACAGCGTCTAGGGTGATGAATATTTACTCACAGTACTCAGGTATCACAGACCTAACTCGACCTACCTCTTGCGAGAGTAGGCCCCTGAGGTGAAAATACGTAGCCATATCGTGCATACATTACTCATAGGGTTGCTGAAAACTTTCAAATCCCACGACCGGTTGTGCCCTTCTTTGGACTTATCATAAACGAGAGATTCAGCTGGATTCGGTTGAATCTCTCGTCAAAACGAGCTTAGTGCACAAATGAGAGCATTTCTTCAAAGCTATCGACATTTTTTCACTCGTTGCGGTGCACCTGTTAGGCTTTTTACTAAAATATAAACTAAACAGGAGGCACAACAAAGTTGCACGACAAGAAAGAGCGCAGCAACCCGATTTGGAAGGGTCAGCTGATGCATAGGCTGGAAAAGCTTTGGTATACCCCGCGGCCCTTAATGTTTGGGCAAACGTTGTGCCGTGCAAGTTTGCGGATAACCTTCAGCAAAATCGGTCCGCATTGTCAGAGGGACTTCCAGCTAAATTTTTGAGGATGCCATTGGTGAAAGTCCTGTGTGCATCGCTGGCTACTCCCGTGGATTAGCATGGTTGGAAGAGTGGGAACAAAGGGTTAAGATTTAGCTCCCAGTACAACGGTAGGTTAATAATATGAAGTGGGCAAGACAATATTTTATATGAGCTAATGGTCATTTCACTGTCTGGATTTCGTAACATCCAGACTCACGGACACATTCAGTTCTCTTAGCCGGGTACCAGAGTTGATTGTAAACTTCGCCTTAGTCATCGCTATCCGTAACGCATACGTCCAAACGCGGACGCTGAAACTCCAGACCACCTGTTGGCTGCCTGCGTGCGCTGAGTGCGATCTCGTGACCTCACACAGTTGACGAATGCCTGCCACCGCTGCCCGTAGTGAGGGCTTTTGGGATGACGATGGATGAAATCGGGTGGGATGGGTAGTTCGGCCGCCGGGTCAACTGTCTGCCGGACGCTTGATTTTTTGCACCTGCTTGACGTACCATATTTATCGGAATGGATTTTTTAAAACAGTGACCTCGAACAAACCACAAATATGAGCAGAAGGCCTAGTCCACAGATCCAAACGAATCAATTTCGTGTCTTTAAGGCAAAATAGAATTCAAATTCTGTGCCTATTAGCAGTTGGATGGACCATCAAGGTGTTCAGTTATTTTCTCACAGGCTGCACTACTCAAAAGACGTTGTGGAAAACAGGTTGTACCCGACTCCTTGAAACATACTTGAGAGGGTTATTTACTGTCAGTGTGTGGTGTATTTCCCGGAAATATGTTCACTTTTTTGGTAGAATAGTGAAACCTTATTCCGAAAAGACAAAGAGTGAGATTACTTAATGGACGGTCCAACCAGGCGTGTCTGCACCAAGCAATAAAACAACCGATTTGAAAGAAACGTCTTGTTGGGGCTTCTTTGCATTAATTTCGAGGGTTTTGCAAGCTTTTAGGCTTCCATACATGGTAACTTTTTATATCCAAAGAAATCAAAAACATCGGGGCATTTTCTGGAGTATAACATACCTGCCACGTAAAACGTCAAAAATTTGTTCGGCACTTTGGAAGCAAGTTCTCAAATTAATTTGATTTAGCCACGTATGGTTCCACTAAATTGAGCAGACTATTTCTCTCATATAGGGGCAAAAACTCCACATCGACTGCTCGTTTTATATTCGCCAGAACACAACCCTGGTCGTAGAAGCAAGCCGAAAGAGGAGCAGTAGTCTTCTGTAGATCTGTCGGCGCGTGTCATTTCCCCCGTTAGTAAATATCCTAACACACGATGAAGAAAAATAAAGATTCGGCTGCACAGGTTTGCTTTTTAGTTTGTCATTTTGGAAGAGATACAGTTCCCAACAAAAGTACCCAACTGTATAGGGGTCACCTGCTTCAGGGAGAAGACATCAGTGACCTATTTGCTCTCTATGTTCAAAATGTCCCGAACTGTTTTGGTCGTTATTCCAGGGTCACTTGTGATGTACGATAAAAAGAAAGAGTGGACTTTCGAGATAAGTAGTGTATGCCACCGGAGTAACCACTAACGGTTTCGTTTTATTAGCTAAATCATGCATTATGATGATTAACAAAGAAAAGCAACTTCTCTGTGGAGATGATCTTGCTCCACAGTTGTCCTAGTATGTATGAGTTTCGTATTTGATTGGTGAAAGCGTTGCAAAACGTGGGTTGGTTTGTCCGAAAATCTATTATTCAACGTTTATTAACGTTCTATTAACTCGTGGTAATGGGCAGATTTGGGGCGTTCTTGGTTGGTCCATGTCTGCCTGGGAGCTGATATTTTGGAAGGTCGAGGTGAACGAACCGAACTCATCAGGAGTTGCTCGCAACTGCCTGCTTCATGCCCCAAGGAAGAGTTCACTGGTCCACTTTACTTGGTGAAAGTGCGACATTCGAGATGGTTCCAAACTGTATGACGTCCTATATGCAGATAGCAAACACGGTTGAAAAAATGATGAAAAAACTCTAGAAACGAAAGAAAAGTATACGAAACGCTCACATTAACAATTCAGGTAAATAAAACCTTTCTTGCATAGTACGCAGACGGTTATTGTAGAGTAAAAGTGCCGTTAGATAATTAGCTCTTTCGGATTTGGCGAAATGCAAATAATCATGGGTGCTTTGGCTATAACTGCTCACAAGCGGAGAACTCTTCTACAGGTTTTACAACACCTTTTTCATCAGCCAGTAAACCATACACGATAGGTTGATAGCCCTTTCATCGTGGTGCTTATTGCTGAGGGGAAAGTGGTTAGTTGAAAAGGCTACTCTTTTATCCAGACAAACATCTGTAGACGACCTGGAACTAAAGCCTAAAAAAAGAATATAAAACCTGTGATTTTGCTGGGCACTACAAAGGAAAAACAAAGGGAGAGGACTATTATTTACTTTGTTCTGTGCGTTGAACTAAAATTTTTGGGTTCTTCAGTCAAACTACTTATGTTGGACCGTACAGTAGACATGGTTTAGAGCTTTGGGCTTACTTTGTTTCAGTAGAAATACGAATGTTTGAAAGATTTATAAATTGTACGTTACGTGAATCAATTTAGGCTCTTGGTCAATAGACCGACAAATTATGGAAGCTTAGCGCTCACTCAGGTAAAGTATTAGAAACTTAATGTTATAGTGATCAAGTCCCAATAAATAAATGCTGCAAGATACTCCAGCAGAGACGTTTTTGATGGTGAGGCATTTCAGTGTAAAGTTCGCATCATCGTCCGCGCTTCAGTGAGGAATCAGTTCCCAAAATCCCCAACACACTAATACTCGGTGGATCTCTGGCGACCCCTGTCGTGGACCTTCTCGATTAGATTTCTGTCGCACTGTTAGTGTGGCCACAGTTCAGTAATTCCACTTTGATAAGCCGAAAAAATGATATTATAGACGGGAGCGGTGTAAACTTACTTATCGCAGGAATATTCCTTCTTTCCTTTCGAACAGGCTTTAAACGTCGAGCACGACGCAGTAATAGTTCAACTGTTGAGTCCTTCTGAATCCCCCTGGGAGCACATGAAGTAATTGACGAGCAGCGAAAATTTATCGGAATGGGACTCGTAACAAAGCAATGTTGGATAATATCGATTTCTAACCGGAAATTTCTGCTGTCATGTTTGCTCAAACGGGCCCCTTCTAAAAAGGTGACATGACCACGAGATTTCACAGACTGTCATCTACAAACGAGCCATACAGTGCTTACAATCTTGCTTCCAACTGAAAGAATTACCCCTAAGAAATCTCACGAACTAACCGTAGCAGCGAAAGTGTAGACCAATCATTTTGTATATTCCGAAAGTTTTATTGGGGTAGTCGAGGAAAATACGTGCATTCACTAGCAGCACCAAGGGAGCAGGGGCGCACTAACAGAAGAATGGGTGTAACGTAGTCTAAGACGAACTCTAAGTTCGTGTTTCTACCATGATCACAAACTTACATCTATCAATTACGGAATGAATGGCACCACCGTATTCTAGCTTACAGGAAACCTTTTCGATAAAGTCATCTCGAATGGAAAGAAATTTGCCGGTTAATAGTTAAAGAATTTTCTGCAACGAAAAGGCTGGGAGTGGTAAAATAACTCAACTTTGATTCCTACTTACTCAATAATATAAGGACGTCAATGACCTCATGTCAAGGTGATACACATGTACTCAATTCACATACAATGTTCAAAAGTTAAGAGAATCGACGTGTTGACGCTTGTTCTAAAACGGGCTACCGCTTGAACGCCTCTTTCAGTGTCCAGTACGTTCTGGGTTTGAATAAATTTTTGCGGGTTTCTTCAAAAGCTGTTTCGAATGTGGAACAACTGTTTGATTGCGAGCCTGCTGCCTTGTGGAGCACAACACATTCCCAGACAGAAAACCCTCGGGTCTCTCGGAAATTCTACAATAACATTCTTTGTCAGAAAGGGACAGATACATTTAGGAAAATGTGACGCAACTTCCCGTGAGTTTCCTCCCAGTAACAGTCAGCAAACCACTGGACAATTGTTTTACCTTTACTGATACCTACAATTCTGGGTACTCTTGCGACTGACATAGAACGACAACGGTCAGTTTGATTGAACGGTGAAGGCAGTGAGAACCGGAACAGTAAATCGAGAGACTTGCGTAGATACTCACACTGCACTTTGAAAACAGATTTTTTACCGGGGTGCTTAGCGGAGAAC